>NC_079449.1:26970693-27022563 GCF_903798145.1 Danio aesculapii | reverse complement strand
TGGAAGATTGACGTGATATAGTTGGTCAGCTCTTCTTTTGCCAGGTTGCCTCACCCGATATGTGACTGGCCCAATTTTTTCAAGGATGGTGAAGGGGCTTTGCCAGGTGGCAAGAAACTTGCAGGCAGCATTTGGGATTAGGAGCTTCACTCGATCTCCGGATTGGAACTCCCGTGGTTGGGCTGCCCGATTGTAGTGGCGCTGTTGGGCTTGTTGGGCTTTGACCAGATGCTCCCGGACTAACGGCATGACCCGGTCGATCTTCTCCCTCATCTGTCTCACATGCTCAATTATGGACCGATGGGCTGCCGGCTGCTGCTCCCAGGCTTCTTTAGCCACATCTAGAAGGCCCCGAGGCTGACGACCAAAGAGGAGATCGAAGCGGGTGAAGCCAGTTGAGGACAGGAACTTCTCGTATGCTGAAGAGGACATAAGGCTGCATGAGGTCCCAGTCACGTTTGTCTTCAGCCACTACACAGTAAATTTAGCTATGTTGAATAAACTCTTTAAGAGTTCAATTTAACACTGCACGTGAGTGTATTTGCTCCCACTTAGAATTGGTGTTAAATTAACACTTTTCGTTGTGTTATATTTTCAGAGTAAAATTAACTCGATTTTGAGTTAAAATTGAACACTGTTCAGCGCTGAAAATTGTTACGCTGTTTTACTCTAATGAGAAATGAACTCTGACTGGTGTTCCTTAATTTAACTCCACACAGAAATCAACTCAGGTTAATGTTAATACATCACTAATAAAGAGTCGATTTACAACCCATATGGTGTTGCTTTAACTGTCACAGCCTGCTGGGGTCACAGACCCTGCAGCCGAAGGGCAAGGGGCCCTCAAGAGCCCAAACTGCAAACCAGGTAGAGTGGATGGCCCCAGGGGCAACCTGCTGGGGTGACAGACCCTGCAGCTGAAGGGCAAGGGGCCCTCAAGAGCCCAAACTCCCACCCAGGGAGAATGGTGGGCCCCTGGGGCAACCCTCTGGGGTCACAGACCCTGCAGCTGGAGGGCAGGGGGCCCTCAAGAGCCCAAACTGCAGCCCAGGGATAGTGGCTGGCCCCTGGGGCAGCCCTCTGTGGTGACAGACCCTACAGCTGGAGCCCTCTGTGGTGACAGACCCTACAGCTGGAGGGCAAGGGGCCCTCTAGAGCTCAAACTGCCACCTAGGGACAGTGGCTGGCCCCTGAGTTAACCCGCTGGGGTCAGAGACTCTGCAGCTGAAGGGCAAAGGGTCCTCAAGAGCCTTAATTGCAACCTAGGCAGAGTAGGTGGCCTCTGGGGCAGCCTGCAAAGATCAGACACTGCAGCAGGGGGGCAAGGGGTCCTCAAGAGCTCAAACTGCAACACAGGGAGAGTGGAAGGCCCCTGGGGCAGCCTGCTGGGGTCACAGACCCTGCAGCTGAAAGGCAAGGGGCCCTCAAGAGCCCAAATTTCAATGCAAGGAGAGTGGCTGGACCCTGGTGTAACCTGCTGGGGTCACAGACCCTGCAGCTGGAGGACAAGGGGCCCTCAAGAGCCCAAACTGCCACCCAGGGTGAGTGGCTGGCCCCTGGGGTAGCACGCTGGGGTGAGAGACACTGCAGCTGGAAGGCAAGGGGCCCTCAAGAGCACAAACTGCAACCCAGAGAGAGTGGCTGGCCCCTGGGGTAGCCCGCTGGGGTCACAGACCCTGCAGCAGAAGGGCGAGGGCCCTCAAGAGCCCTAAAAGCCACCCAGGGACAGTAGCTGGCCTCTGGGGCAGCCCGCTGGGGTCACAGACCCTGCAGCTGGAGGGCAGGGGGCCCTCAAGAGCCCAAACTGCAGCCCAAGGATAGGTGCTGGCCCCTGGGGCAGCCCTCTGTGGTGACAGACCCTACAGCTGGAGCCCTCTGTGGTGACAGACCCTACAGCTGGAGGGCAAGGGGCCCTCTAGAGCTCAAACTGCCACCTAGGGACAGTGGCTGGCCCCTGAGTTAACCCGCTGGGGTCAGAGACTCTGCAGCTGAAGGGCAAAGGGTCCTCAAGAGCCTTAATTGCAACCCAGGCAGAGTAGGTGGCCTCTGGGGCAGCCTGCAAAGATCAGACACTGCAGCAGGGGGGCAAGGGGTCCTCAAGAGCTCAAACTGCAACACAGGGAGAGTGGAAGGCCCCTGGGGCAGCCTGCTGGGGTCACAGACCCTGCAGCTGAAAGGCAAGGGGCCCTCAAGAGCCCAAATTTCAATGCAAGGAGAGTGGCTGGACCCTGGTGTAACCTGCTGGGGTCACAGACCCTGCAGCTGGAGGACAAGGGGCCCTCAAGAGCCCAAACTGCCACCCAGGGTGAGTGGCTGGCCCCTGGGGTAGCACGCTGGGGTGAGAGACACTGCAGCTGGAAGGCAAGGGGCCCTCAAGAGCACAAACTGCAACCCAGAGAGAGTGGCTGGCCCCTGGGGTAGCCCGCTGGGGTCACAGACCCTGCAGCAGAAGGGCGAGGGCCCTCAAGAGCCCTAACTGCCACCTAGGGACAGTGGCTGGCCCCTGAGTTAACCCGCTGGGGTCAGAGACTCTGCAGCTGAAGGGCAAAGGGTCCTCAAGAGCCTTAATTGCAACCCAGGCAGAGTAGGTGGCCTCTGGGGCAGCCTGCAAAGATCAGACACTGCAGCAGGGGGGCAAGGGGTCCTCAAGAGCTCAAACTGCAACACAGGGAGAGTGGAAGGTGTAACCCCCATAAAATAATGAATGGGTGTAGATAAAACAGATTAGACAGATAAAACAGATAAGACAGATAAAATAATAAATAAATATACACCTCATCATCATTATTAATGTGTTAAAGTGTTGATGCTAAAATAAGTATCAAAATAAAATGTATAAAAAATGTTAAAACATGTATATGTGAGTTATAATTCTCTGATTGGGTGTCAGGCTGTCAGTAGTCTTAAGTCAGCAAATGAGAGCGCTGGATGCTCATCTCCGCCCCCTTGTGGTTGCGGATATTACTGAAACATCGGAAGAGACACACAGCGTGACAGAAAAGAAAACCGAGTGATTATAAAGTAAATATAGCGAAAATACACTAGTTAAAACTTTTAAAACCAATATAATGTTAAAAATATAAGTCTATAGCACAAGGATGGCGAGGGATTGAGTAGATATATGCTGATTTGAGTGTGATGGATGCATTTTGACTTGCTCACAGACATCACTGTGGTCACGTGTACCTGATAGGAATTTAAAAAAAAAAAGAATACATTGGAAGAACAGGTAACTGAAATTAATGTTATTTGTTATGACAATATTTTTTTGTATATGTTTTGTGGATGTTTTGATGCTATTTTGTGCTTTATGTATATATTTTTTATTATACTGTGATACTGAAAATTTGCTCTGGTCTGTGAAAACAGGCCAGGTTTTTTTTGTTGCTGGATTTTGGAATTCTTGCGATTCTCGGTTGATGGCGAGCCTCCCAAGTGCAGTTTCAGTGGACCTACAGGAAAGGACTGATTTCTAGGGAAAAGGGACACTTGCTTTTTCTACTATTTCTCTTCACTCAAGTAAGAGGATTTGATCCTTAAGACTGTTTTTTTTTCCAAGAGGAGGACATTTTGTGAGTACCCAAAAGACAGTTGAAAGTAAATAATTAATTTATTTTATTTTGATCTTCCTGGATTTGAACTTTGATAAATGTGGAAACATTTTATTTGGTTACATGTAACAAAACAATTTGGAAATTGTTGATTTATTTGAACTCTCATCTATGTTGATTTAATTGTGAATTTAACAAAATTTTACAACATCATATAAAGGGTGCACCCGGGGTATATTTTTACTTAGTGTTTATTCTATTGTTATTTCTTTTGTGTGTGTATATAATACAGAACAACGTTTTGCAACATATCTTTTTGTCTCTGTGAGTTACTCAGCATCACCACTACCTCCTTTCCCGTTCTTAGTAATCTTCTGATTTTAATAATTTGGTCCTTTAAGGTTTAATACCCGTTACAAAGTGGCGAGCCAGCCAGGAGGTGGCGCTGTTGCTGAGTATTAATTACATTCTAAGCCATTATTTTTGCCTACGTTGACCAGTAAAAATTGACAATGGATATAATAGAGGCAGAAGGTATTAAAATTCCGAATTCAGTGATCATTAGCGGTTTAACACAAGACAAAAGTGATGATGAGCTGTTTGATTTTCTAAAACAATATGGTTCTTTTGCCAAAACAGTTTTTATTAGTGACAAGGATTCTGAGTTTTATCAAAGTGTTATTCTTGAATATACCAGTGGCCAAGCTTTGCATTCTCTAGAGCCACAGCTACCTTATACTCACCAGCTATCCAGTAACCCAAGTGTTATTTACCATGTGAGAGCATTATCTAGTGTGTTTACACAGTATAAGGGAACCAGTGTCACAAAGTCATACCTGGAGGGACTGAAAGAAGTAGCAAAATTGAGTGGGACTGATTTTGAGATTGTCTTGAGCCAGATGCTGTCGCAAATAAGTGCTGAGCTCACTCCAACGTCCGCTGACACTGAGGCTGATGACGAGGATCTGGATGAACAGCATGCTCAGGTATGTCCTGAAGAGAGTTTTACCCCAGCCCCTGTCAAAATTAGCCAACCAGATGACTCACTGTCACAACATACCTCTGCCAAACCAAGTGAGCCCCCCCCTCTTAACCTCCTCAAAGGTGTTAAATCCACCTGAGGTTCAAAAACTCGTAATTGAACATGTGGTGAGATCTGGGGAAGTGGCTACTCAAGGACTTATGCAGCAAAGGCTGAGGGTATTTTCAGGAAAATGTCCCAGACCCGGAAGTGAGGTCGATTACGACACTTGGCGCTCCAGTGTAGAGCTAATGCTGAAAGATTCCACCTTATCTGATTTGAACGTATCCAGGAAAATAGTAGACAGTCTTTTACCCCCCGCAGCAGATGTTATAAAACATCTTAGCTCTGAAGCTCCATCATCAGCTTACCTTCAGTTGCTGGATTCTGCTTTTGGAGTTGTTGAGGATGGAGATGAACTCCTTGCAAAGTTCATGAATACTCTGCAGGACGCTGGTGAAAAGCCATCTACTTACTTGTACAGATTGCAGACAGCTTTGAGAGTGACAATAAAAAGAGGTGGTGTCTCACCTGAAGAAGCAGATCGGCATCTTCTTAAGCAGTTCTGTAGAGGCTGCTGGGATAATGATCTAATTACTGACCTGCAGCTAGAGCGAAGGCGTAATGATCCTCCTTCATTTGGGCAGCTTCTACTTATGCTACGCACTGAAGAAGACAAACACACCGCAAAAGTCACTCGTATGAAGCAGCATCTTGGGTCTTCTAAACCAAGAGCAGTAATGCACTCGCAAAGGACGTGGGTTTCTTCTGAGGTGGAGCAAGGAGAAGTTTCAAACATGGTATCACTTGCAGCTGAAACTAAGGAGATCAAGAGACAGATAGCAAAACTACAAAGTCAGTTGGCTAGCCTTGTTCCTGCGCATAAAACCCAGAAGAAAGCTTCACAGCAAGCAGTAGTAAATAAACTGGACAAAAAGAAGTCAGATACTGCTAACCAGTTAACTAGGGCTTCAGTTAGCCAAAGACAAAAGGACAGGCCTAGACCATGGTACTGCTTCACCTGTGGTGAGGATTGTCATATTGCATCCTCATGCACTTCTGAGCCAAACCCCACACTTGTTAATGCCAAGCGTAAACTTTTGAGAGAGAAACAGCTACTATGGGACTCTCAGAACGCCAACTCCAACCCTTATTTAAACTAGAATCAGTCCTTGTTGTGGGACAGACAGGGGCTGAGTTGGAATCACAATGTCCCAATACTAATCATGTTTTTGAAAAAAGTCAGGTTTCTAAAGTGCAAAGCACTAGCTTGCCAAAGGGGTTAATAGGTGCTATGAGCATTGCTGAAGTTACTATAGCTAATGAAAAATGCAACTGTTTATTGGATACAGGCTCTCAAGTGACAACAGTTCCAAAGTCCTTCTATGAACAGCATCTCTCAGGATACCCAATTAAGTCCATTGATGATATCCTGGAAGTAGAAGGCGCAAATGGTCTATCTGTTCCTTACGAAGGATACATAGAAATGGGAATTACCTTTCCAGAAGAATTACTAGGAGTGAGCATTGAAATACCTACAGTAGCCTTAGTAGTTCCTGATGTAAAAGCTCACAATCAGTCAATGGTTCTTATAGGGACAAACACCTTGGATGTTCTCTATAAGAAGTATTTAAGTGCTGATCCCCCAAAATTTCAACCTTGTTCATATGGTTACAAAGTGGTACTTAAAACTCTTGAAATAAGATGGAGACAAAACACAAGTGGTGTTCTTGGCCATGTACGATTGAGAAGTCGAGCACCCAAAGTTTTAAAGGCTGGTCAGACTGTAGTGGTGGGAGGTTCAGTTACAAATCCATGCAGAATAGATCAGACTATACTTGTGGAGCACTCACTTGATTCGTCTCTACCTGGAGGGGTGTTTGTCAAGCGGTGTCTCCTTAATCAGCCTAAGAACCAGATAAATAGCCTACCAGTTGTGCTTACCAATGAGACAAATCATAACATTACTCTCCCACCCAGATGTGTGATCGCTGAGCTCCATGCTGTGGATTCTTTACAGCCTCTTTCAAAAACTTCCAATAGGAATGGAGAGGGTGATTTCACTCTGAACTTCGGTGATTCCCCCTTACCTCAGGTATGGAAGGAGCGCATTTCTAAAAAACTCAGAGAAATACCTGAAGTGTTCAGTCATCATGACCTAGATTTTGGCCACACCCAGAAAGTGAAGCATAGCATTAAATTGCACGATGAAACTCCCTTTAAACAGAGGGCACGACCTATTCATCCACAAGATATTGAGGCAGTTCGTAGGCATCTACAAGATCTTCTTGCAAGTGGAGTCATCCGGGAATCAGAGTCACCTTTCTCTTCTCCAATTGTGGTGGTGAGGAAGAAGAATGGGGATGTACGTCTATGTATAGATTATCGCAAGCTAAATGTTCAAACAGTAAGAGATGCCTATGCATTGCCGAATCTTGAGGAAACATTCTCTGCTCTGACAGGATCTAAATGGTTCTCTGTCCTCGATTTAAAATCTGGGTACTACCAGATAGAAGTGGATGAGGCAGACAAACCCAAAACCGCCTTTGTCTGTCCACTGGGATTTTGGGAGTTTAATCGCATGCCACAGGGTGTGACGAATGCCCCAAGTACATTCCAAAGATTAATGGAAAAATGTATGGGGGACATTAATCTGAAGGAGGTACTTGTTTTCTTGGACGACTTAATAGTTTTCTCAGACACATTGGAAGAACATGAGACTCGACTATTAAATGTCCTGTTTCATCTAAAGGAATACGGTCTGAAACTCTCCTTGGAAAAATGTAAGTTTTTCCAGACTTCAGTCCGCTATTTGGGACATATCGTGTCAGAGCATGGAGTGGAGACTGACCCCGAGAAGGTTCAAGCTTTAAAAACCTGGCCTGTACCTAAAAACCTAAAAGAACTTAGGTCTTTCTTAGGTTTTGGGGGATATTATCGTCGTTTCATCAAGGACTACTCTAAAATAGTGAAGCCACTTAATGATCTGACCTCAGGATATCCTCCGCTAAGAAAGGGTGCCAAGAAGTGTAACAAAGGAAGCCAGTACCATATCCCAAAAGAGTCCTTTGGTGATCGATGGACGCCTTCTTGTGAAGAAGCATTTCGAACCATTATAGAAAAACTCACTTCTGCACCTATTCTGGGATTTGCTGACCCCAAACTCCCTTATTTTCTCCACACTGATGCAAGTACAAAAGGACTAGGGGCAGCACTTTATCAAGAACAGGATGGGCAGATGCGTGCAATAGCATTCGCAAGCAGAGGGTTGTCTCACAGTGAGTCTAGATATCCTGCTCACAAACTTGAATTCCTTGCCCTAAAATGGGCAGTGACTGAAAAGTTTAATGACTACTTATACGGTAACCAGTTCACCGTTATTACAGATAGCAACCCTTTGACTTATATCCTCACTACAGCAAAATTGGATGCGACAAGTTATCGATGGCTGTCAGCTCTTTCCACCTTCTCTTTCAAATTGCAGTACAGAGCTGGCAAGCAGAATATAGATGCGGACAGTCTCTCAAGGAGACCCCAGGAAACCATTCCTGAGACTGCTTGGTCCAGTAAAGAGCAGGAAAGAATCCATCAATTTGTACAACACCATCACCATGATGCTGCAGACGTTGTTAGTGCCCCAAATGATGTAGTCCATGCTATTTGCGAAAAGCACCTTATCAACCAGGACACAGCTTCTGGGGTTGCACTGGTGGGATCACTTGCACTCCGTCCTGATGCTGTACCTGATGAGTAT
This sequence comes from Danio aesculapii, assembly GCF_903798145.1. Lineage (NCBI taxonomy): Eukaryota > Metazoa > Chordata > Actinopteri > Cypriniformes > Danionidae > Danio > Danio aesculapii. Next base: position 27,014,237 of record NC_079449.1, on the reverse strand, counting down.
GGAGAGGATTGTAATTTAGATGGATTACCTGTTATGCCTTACCTACCACATGAGATTGGTGAAAAGCAGAGAGCAGACTCAGCCCTTCGAGAAGTTATTTTCCACTTGGAGTTGGGGGAGAAACCTTCTCCTACAGTGCGAAAAGAGATTCCAACTTTTCCTCTTTTTCTAAAGGAGTGGAATCGTCTTGAGTTGCGAGATGGAATACTCTATAGAAGAAGGCAGGAAAATAATTCACTCACTTACCAACTAGTACTCCCTGAGGATTTAAGACCCTTGGTGATGAGCAGTTTACATGATGACATGGGTCACCTAGGGATTGAGAGGACTGTAGATCTGATTCGATCTCGTTTCTACTGGCCAAAAATGGCTGCAGATGTGGAACGAAAAGTAAAGGAGTGTAGTCGCTGTGTGCGTAGGAAGGCACAACCCCAAAAAGCAGCTCCTCTGGTCAATTTTCATGCCACTAGGCCGTTACAGCTGGTGTGTATGGATTTCCTTTCATTGGAACCTGACAGGAGTAATACCAAAGACATCTTGGTTATTACAGACTTTTTTACCAAGTATGCAGTGGCTTATCCTACACCTAATCAGAAGGCTAAAACAGTAGCAAAGTGTCTTTGGGAGAACTTTGTCACACACTATGGGTTTCCTGAACGCTTGCATAGTGACCAGGGCCCTGATTTTGAGTCACATGTCATCAGAGAGCTCTGTGAAGTGTCAGGCATAAAGAAAAGCCGAACAACTCCCTATCACCCGCAGGGAAACCCGGTTGAACGCTTCAATAGGACCCTGCTGGGCATGTTGGGTACTTTGGAGGAAAAAGATAAAGCCCATTGGAAAGACTTTGTCAAGCCACTTGTCCATGCGTACAATTGTACGAAGCATGAAGTCACTGGGTTTACTCCTTATGAATTGATGTTTGGCAGACAGCCAAGATTGCCTGTTGACCTTGCTTTTGGTCTGCCTCATCATGGGAAATCAGATGTCATTCCTCATTCAGAGTATGTAAAACAGCTGAAATCACACTTGAAGGAAAGCTATTTGCTTGCTTCACAAGGTATGATGAAAACTGCTGAAAAGAACAAAACCAGGTTTGACAAATCTGTCACTCATTCTTCTTTGGAGGTCGGGGATCGTGTCTTGGTGCGAAATGTCAGACTGCGTGGTAAGCACAAGTTAGCGGACAAGTGGGAATCTGAGGTGTATGTGGTGGTAAAGAAGGCTGGCGACTTACCTGTCTACACAGTTCATCCTGAAAGCAGTGAAAGTCCCCTTCGTACCCTTCACAGGGACCTCCTTCTTCCTTGTGGTTACCTGCCATTGTCAAACATTTCAAACCCCTCCCCACCCAAAATGTCAAGACCTAGAACAAGGCAGAATCCAGGTTTCCAACAACTTGAAGAGGATTGTCCTTTCCTTAGTCCAGAAGATGAGGATTATGAGTGGTATGGTGATAACCATCAAAATGTGGAACCATTGCAGTTTTCTACAGTGTATGATGTTCCCCAACCAGTAAGAGGAAAGAGTGTGTCTTTAGCTGATGAATCAGCTGGTCAAAACCTTGGACAAGATGGAACTCAATGCAAGGAAGGAACTCAAAAAGATAACCTACCTGTAACTCCTCCAGTTGACAACTTACCTGATGATCTTCCAGCCAATGATCCTCCAGTTTATAATGCACCTGTACACTCTTCAGTTGATAACCCATCTGATGATGTTCTGGAAGTCTGTGAAACAACTGAGACACCTGGAAAAGACCAACCTGAAACTGATAACAATAAAGACTTACCAATTCAGAGAGAGAGTAAAGTTGAAGAGGCAAATGATTCAGAAAACTCTGTTTCTTGTGAAAGAGAAGAACAACAATCAGAACAAGAAATACCTCCACTAAGACGTTCTGTAAGGGAGAGAGACAAACCTGAGAGACTTACCTACTTCCAGCTTGGAAATCCTCTGTCTCATGTTGTTCAGTCTCTGTTTCAAGGATTAAGCACTGCTCTTGTTAACTCTCTCAATAGTGTTGAAGATCTGGGTGATCCTCCTATAACTTCTGACATTCCAGCAAACATAGTGACTACTCAACCGCTCAGAGCATGCAAAGGGACTTGCATTGTTTCAAGAGGGGAAGGTGTAACCCCCATAAAATAATGAATGAGTGTAGATAAAACAGATTAGACAGATAAAACAGATAAGACAGATAAAATAATAAATAAATATACACCTCATCATCATTATTAATGTGTTAAAGTGTTGATGCTAAAATAAGTATCAAAATAAAATGTATAAAGAATGTTAAAACATGTATATGTGAGTTATAATTCTCTGATTGGGTGTCAGGCTGTCAGTAGTCTTAAGACAGCAAATGAGAGCGCTGGATGCTCATCTCCGCCCCCTTGTGGTTGCGGATATTACTGAAACATCGGAAGAGACACACAGCGTGACAGAAAAGAAAACCGAGTGATTATAAAGTAAATATAGCGAAAATACACTAGTTAAAACTTTTAAAACCAATATAATGTTAAAAATATAAGTCTATAGCACAAGGATGGCGAGGGATTGAGTAGATATATGCTGATTTGAGTGTGATGGATGCATTTTGACTTGCTCACAGACATCACTGTGGTCACGTGTACCTGATAGGAATTAAGAAAAAAAAAAGAATACATTGGAAGAACAGGTAACTGAAATTAATGTTATTTGTTATGACAATATTTTTTTTGTATATGTTTTGTGGATGTTTTGATGCTATTTTGTGCTTTATGTATATATTTTTTATTATACTGTGATACTGAAAATTTGCTCTGGTCTGTGAAAACAGGCCAGGTTTTTTTTGTTGCTGGATTTTGGAATTCTTGCGATTCTCGGTTGATGGCGAGCCTCCCAAGTGCAGTTTCAGTGGACCTACAGGAAAGGACTGATTTCTAGGGAAAAGGGACACTTGCTTTTTCTACTATTTCTCTTCACTCAAGTAAGAGGATTTGATCCTTAAGACTGTTTTTTTTTCCAAGAGGAGGACATTTTGTGAGTACCCAAAAGACAGTTGAAAGTAAATAATTAATTTATTTTATTTTGATCTTCCTGGATTTGAAACTTGATAAATGTGGAAACATTTTATTTGGTTACATGTAACAAAACAATTTGGAAATTGTTGATTTATTTGAACTCTCATCTATGTTGATTTAATTGTGAATTTAACAAAATTTTACAACATCATATAAAGGGTGCACCCGGGGTATATTTTTACTTAGTGTTTATTCTATTGTTATTTCTTTTGTGTGTGTATATAATACAGAACAACGTTTTGCAACATATCTTTTTGTCTCTGTGAGTTACTCAGCATCACCACTACCTCCTTTCCCGTTCTTAGTAATCTTCTGATTTTAATAATTTGGTCCTTTAAGGTTTAATACCCGTTACACAAAACTTTAAATAAAATTAAATTTTGATACTACAATACTGGCCAAATCCCAATTCTATTTTTTTACCCCTACCCCTTTACTCTGGAAACAGAATGTGAAGGGGAAGAGCTTAATATTTTACCCCTAACAAATGGGACAGCACAACAGCACTACAGCACCAGCACACACCATCATATGTCATCACGATCTCTTACTTCAATGAGATCGATGATGGTGACTGCTGTAGTTATTCCAGTTGTGTTATTTTTTGTCACTGAAGACAAAGATATCGTGTTATCATAACGATTTAATGTGGCAATAAGCTCGTAACTGTACTGTGTATTTACATTGTGGCCAAATTCATCAAAACACACAAAAACACCATTAACATTATACCAGACACTGTACAAAGCTTATTCCCTGCCACTAGACTTTTCTGACCGGGTATTCAAGTGTCATTGAGTGACAGATGTGAAAGTATGTTGTGGGACTACTAAACAGGAGTTATTATTATGGATTATACATAGCAAAGTTTAGCCTTTCACATTAGCCCTACACCTTCAAGCTAAAGAGAATTGGGACACCTCTACTCCTTCAGGTGAACGCGCAAAACAAGGGGTAGGGCTAAGGGGAGGAATTGGGATTGGGTCTGTGTTGTTTTACTGTATTTGTAATTAAATAAATGCAAGCTTAAAACACTGAAGAGAGTTTCAAAAGTATACATGTTCCTAAAATATCGGTTTCTAATGTTCACATTTTAGATATTAAATCATTGGACTCACAGCATCCAGCATATATGGGGTCCTCATCAGAACCATCAGCACAGTGCCGAGTCCCGTCACAAACCAGAGACTGAAACAGACACTGCGCTCGATTTCTGCACACAAACTCCATATAGTGTGCACAGAGTGGACCTGTGAAACACACTCTGTTATTAGCACCCTCTAGTTCCAATTACAAAACAACATGCATATCAATTTCACTTCAGAAATGGAGAACATACCACAGTTTTGCTCATCAGCGCCACCTGGACAGTCCTCAACACCATTGCAGTGAGCACTTGCAGGTAGACAGGTGCCATTCGAGCATAAGAAGCCATTGCACTTTTGCCTCCCTGCAGAACGACACCAGAAAATATGAATATACAGTAAATAAGTTGCCCTCTGATGGCACTTATTATTGTTATTCATGGACAGTGACAGAACATGTACACATACCTTTAAGATTTTACATCAAAAAAGGAAGATTTTACTATATTTTTGTGTATTTTCATTGTAGTAAATAAAGAAAAGCCATCACAAAATAAAGAATTTAGGCCACAAATATTTAAAAAATGTACCTGCAAAATAGTGGAGGGACTGATTTACAGTTTAAGTGCCCATTTGTGTTCCACAAAAAATGTTTGAAATAGAGATGACAACTCCAACCCCCCACCCCCCACAAAAAATATGTATTGTTGTTAATCATTAACTGTAATTATACAAGAAGTGTCTATTACTATGGCATGACAGGATGTGCAAATGACAATACAAACGTAAGCATCCTCAACAAAAGAAAAAACTTTGTACTGTAAATAAAAAGCTTTTAGGATTTGACACATATGTCTATATATCCACTCACCGGCCACTTTATTAGGTACAGCTGTTTAACTGCTTGTTAACGCACATTTCTAATCAGCCAATAACATGGCAGGAACTCAATAATATTAGGCATGTAGACACAGTAAAGACGATCTACTGTAGCTTAAACCGAGCATCAGAATGGGGAAGAAAGGGCATTTAAGTGAATTTGAACGTGGCATGGTTGTTAGTGCCAGACAGGCTGGTCTGAGTATTTCAGAAACTGCTGATCTACTGGGAGAGCTACACTGGGTGCCACTCCTGTCAGCTAAGAGCAAGAAACTGAGCCTCCATTTCGCACAGGCTCACCAAAATTAGACAATAGAAGATTGGAAAAGCATTGCCTGGTCTGAGGAGTTTCAAATTTTACTGTGACATTTGAATGATAGGGTCAGATTTTGGCATCATCTCCATGAAAGCATGGATCCAGCCTGGCTTGTATTAATGATTCTGGCTGGTGGTGGTGGAGTAGTGGTGTGCAGGATATTTTCTTGGCACACTTTGGCCCCTATTAGTACCAATTGAGCATCGTTGTGTCAATGCCACACCCTACTTGAGTATTGTTGCTGACCATGTCCATCCCTTTATGACCACAGTGTACTCATTTTCTAATGGCTACTTCCAGCAAGACAACACACCATGACATAAAACGTGAATCATCTCAGACTGTCTTTTTTGAACGTAACAATAAGTTCACTGTACTCAAAGGGCCTCCACAGTCAGCAGATCTCAATGCAATAGAGCACCTTTGGGATATGGTGGAATGGGAGATTCGCATCATGGATGAGCAGCCGACAAATATGCAACAACTGCGTGATGCTATCATGTCAATATGGACCAAAATCTGAGGAATATTTCCAGTACCTTGTTGAATCTATGGCACATAGGATTAAGGCAGTTCTGAAGGCAAAAGTGCGTCCAACCCAGTGCTAGTAAGGTGTACCTAAAAAAGTGGCCAGCGAGTGTATGTCAGTCATTGATTTTATATATAGCCTTCATGAGTAAACATTGGTCAGTTTGTAAGATATACTTATATATATTTACATATTGTGTGTGTGTGTGTGTGTGTGTATATATATATATACACACACACACACACACACACACACACACACACACACACACACACACACACACACACACACACACACACACACACACACACACACACACACACACACGTTTACTCATGAAGGACCATAACAAATTAAAGGCAAATGCCATACAGTTATTGGCCCAATCTTTTATGTACTTCACATGAATAACATGTCAATATTACAATATTATGTTAATGATTTAAATTTAGCAGCTGAGTTAGACAATACACTAATCCATTTCAGATAATTAGCGATCTGATAATGCTGCCCACAATGGATGCGGTGCAACCTCAAATGGTAAACTGATGCTCAATTCTCTTTCTCCAGGCATAGTGGCAGAGAGCTGTTTATAAACTCATGCTTTGCTCGCTTCATTTTACTTCTGCAGTGGCTGAAAGTGTTTTGCAAGCAAGTCGAATGTGTCTTAAAATAATGACTTCTGTGCTTGATCGACCATAAATAAGCAATATCAGCTTAAATGATAATCAGTAATTAATCAATCATTGGCATCCTTGGTTTGATTTGACATGAGGACGAGTTAGCTTTTATGACTGACCACACTGCGTAGGGTCCTCGTCTGAGCCATCCTGGCAGTCGTCGTCTCCGTCACAGACCCAGCGCTGAGGAATACAGTGACCTGTGTGACACTGGAAACTATTGCTCTCACACGTATGGTGACCCACTTCATAAAACAGAAAGAGGAAGAGATGGATGTTAAAGATGCAAATATGGCATGTTTTACTGTATATTTTTGCAAGTATGTGTGCAAATGAGTCTGTTTTCTCTCACCAGTGCAGTTGGTCTCATCTGACCAGTCCCTGCAGTCGTTGTCCCCGTCACAGCGCCATGCGTCCCGAATACAAGCGCCTCTTGCGCAGGTGAACTCTCCTGGTCCACACTTGTGAGATTCTAAAAGGAAAGATAAGACACATTGAGAAAGACTACTCAAAAATATGTCATAACTTTTGAAACATGCGAGAGCACTTGCAGGTGGCAAAATCTTAAGCCTGAGACAAATTTGGGAAATCCTAAAAGATTCCTGAAATCCTAGGCTAAAACTGGTGATCTTTGATCTTAGGTTTGATATGTTCACAGACAGCCGCTTAGTGCCTGTTGCGATCAGATTTTTCTTTTGATAAAGTTTTGGCAGTGTCAGAAGATTTCAGACACTTTCCTACAGTGTGACAACAGCTGTGATGTGCGTCAATCCAAGAACCAATAGGAGCTCTGAATTATGTGACGCAATCCATGCGACAATTCAAACAACCGCGGAGAAATGTCAAAACAGATTTTTTTCTACTTGGTTTTATTATTGAGACACGCCGTGTGCAAAATTGCTGCGATTGTTTCCGTTTGCTGTGAGGAATCATTTCAGAACGCGGGATAGGGAAAGTGTCACGGGTGGATGACGTCAAACCCCGGGGGTGTTTTCTTTCGTGTTTGGCGTGCCTTCATTGTCGTTCAGTCTGACTTTATGACAGCTGAGATCTTACAGTGAAAAAAACGGACAGTGTGAGCCGGCCTTAAACTGGTTTGAAATGTGCTCTTTATAAAGCTTAATGTTTAAATCCATGCATCATAGAATCAGAACGAGCTTTATTGCCAGGTGTGTTCACACATATGAGGAATTTGTTTTGGTGACAGAGCTTCTACAGTGCAACAGGATAACAGAGACAGGACAAAAACAGATAATAAATATATTTAAAAAAAATAGAAGTAAGTAGTGAATGTATGGAACAAAATCAATGCCAAAAGTATTGAATTAAAAAGCTTGTTGAATAGCACAAACTGAAAAAAATAATACACTGTATTAACAAGTTCTTGCATTTTAATGACTTGAATTGCAGGGTTTGTATTTTTAGGTCCTGAAATTTAACATATCTGTTTATTTAAGCTGTGAATAGTTCAACTAAAAATATTTCAAACATGTTTTCGTACTTATAAATTCAATAATTCATTTTCAATTTCCAGGATTCACTTACAAAATATTCAATACCCTTTAAAAATACGATGTATAATATTCAAAAGGTAATTTTCAGTTCATTTTATTTCAGTTCAAATATTCGCTTCCATAAATTCAGTGGCTCAAATTCGACTGTTAAAATTCAACATTACATCCGGGAACTGCAGGAAAAGCAATAGATTGCAGATTGAAGATCGCCAGCTGCTTTTCCACCAGCAGGTGGAGATGGAATAATTTAAGATTTTTTACCCAGTAAATAGACGAGAAAAAAGCTAATAAAGGCACAAAAGTAGCATTTAATATTAATATCAGTGTCTTGGACATTATAAGTAATAAAATGAGTATGAGTAAAATAAGTAAATGATCTTTTGGTCATTTATATTTGCCCTTATGTAACAGAAGCCAGTTGGTGATCGCGTAAACCTCACTCCTCGGATTCAGCGACAGACGTTGTTCTGCAGTGCTATTCACAGACTCTTAAATGGGCAGGTGCTCATTTACGCTACGTGGTAGGGATGTGACGGTCGCGGAAATTAGCTAAGTGGGGGTGGTGACGGTCGCGTGATTCTCGCTAAGTGTGTGTGTGTGTACGCGTTTGCGTTTACCGCGTACAAGCCGCACAGGTGTAAAAAAAAAACGCCAAATATTTCATCCATTCATCAATTCATTCATTCTCCTTCGGCTTAGTCTATATTTTAGAGGTCGCCAATCATTTTAAATAATAAAGTAAAAAAATATATATATTCATAATATAAAAATAAAGGCGTGCAGTAAGCCTAGGCTACTACATAACAATAAAAACAATTAATCTGGACAAACTAAAGGCACCATGGCAGAACCCCAAAAACTAGAAAAATGAAAGGCAGGCAGAGTGTTAAAAAGAAATACTAATTTAGAACCACGGATGACTTATTCAAGCGCAGTAGCCTAAATAAATGTTATAAAATAATAAGAATAATAACAATAATAATAATAAAATAATAACAACAACAATAATAATTTAAATAATTAAAACTATAGCCTACCCCAATCCTGAAAAAAGCTGCGTTTAAACAGCGCAAACACTTCTAATAACCCCTTAATGCTTATGCCATATATTAGACGGTTCTGTATTAATAACTGAAGACGCTCCTTTAATGCATTTGCTCGCTATGTTAAATTATTTTAAATTACACTTCCCATCCATACCCAACCTTAAATTGTACCTGAACACTGTCTTTATCTAACACTATCTGTCCAACAGTTGCAAGTAAACTGTTTTGTGTGACATTCTCATAAAATCTCTCTGGTTTTGAATTTTTGTATGATTATTTTATTTCCTTTCTCTTACGTTTATATTCTTTAGCAGCCAGTCAATATTATACTTTACATCTATGGAAGAATGAGTTAATAAAGATAGAGAATGTAACATCATGTTCATCAAAAGACGGTTTATGTGCATTAGAGATGCGCGGTTGGCAGTTTCAGCCGCGGACTCCGCGGATAAACCGCGGATCGGGCGGATTATGTGACGAAAAATAATATTTTAATTAAATTTGGGCGGGTGGCGGGCGGTTGTACCAATCAAATAAAAAAAATATGTATAAATTGTTAAATATGATCTGACCATACCTACATCCAAATAATCGAGCACACTTTGAAATAGTCACATTTTCATCACGTAGTAATATGTTTAGTCGAGTCTATGAGCAACAAGTGCTGTGAGTGAGCGCTCCTTCAGTGCAGCAGGGCGCGTTATAGAGGCCAGGCGCTCTCGTCTGAATCCTGACACTGTAGATGCTATTTTATTCCTGCATAGTGCCAAGAAAATTCAAACTAGACCTAAGGTCAGGCATATTAAACCAATTAGCCTATGTTATCTAGACTACACATAGCCCATGTTTAATATAAACTTTTGAGTTCGGTCAGCTGATAATTTTACGTTCATATTGGTTTAGCCTGTTCTATTCTAGACATGTTGTGTATTAGTTATTTGGCCTCGCTTTTACGTTCTGAGGCTTAAGGCTATTTTGCCAGAATTTCTTTGTCGCAAGCGTAGTATTTCATTATGCTTCAAGTTTGTGGGGATGATCGTAAGTTAATGGGTTATTGGGGCATAGACTTGTCATACAGGCAATTTAGCCTGGTCAGACTTCATGTTCGCTCAAAGAGGGATGGTATATATATATATATATATATATATATATATATATATATATATATATATATATATATTTGTTAATTGAATTTCTAATTGTGGGGGTGACTGAGCCTATAAGGCTTAACTACGCCTTTTTTTCAAATGTTTGCCAAAGCATGCGACTATAGCCTATGCCTACATTAAGATATTTATTTTAATTTTTTTTTACTGCCTGTTGTTTCTTTTGGCATATAAAATAGGCATTGTCTGATAGAGATATCAATAGAGGTTCATCTGTGTCGCAGAATTGGTGTTGTTTCCGATTTCTACAAGCTCAATAACTTCCACAGCAAATAAATAAATAAAAAATAAATAAAAAAATTGTCGAAAAACTGTGCCCATTAATTAGATGTGCAAGACAAGCAGATAAGTTTTTGGGGTTGCTATGGACAACTACAAATGTGAACATTATTAGGCTATAATGTAAATGACTTATTATTCTATCTATTTGCTTAAAAAATAAAGTGAAATAGGCATTTAGTAGTAGGCTAAATAGCAGCATGTTGAAATGATGTGTCAAAATGCGTTTTCTATTAGGCTACTATAAAAAAAAATGTACAGTACAGTGAGTTTAATTTAGACTATTTATTTTTGTCCCTGTGCGCCGATCGGAGACGGAGTTCACTGCTGATATTCGTGTTGGATATTCTGAGAGCTTTATAGGGTGCTTCTCATTTCTTATTTGTGCATCCTCGTTTCCTTTCCTTGCTTTCTTTCCTCGTGTCTTAGCTCCACACCTCCGGGATGCGAGGGAAGGACGCAAGGAAAAGACTCGAGGACCAAAGACACGTCCTCGTATCGTTTAGCGTCACTTCAAAGCGTCGTAAATTAATGCTGGATTTGGCTTGCACGTTTGGATTAACTACATGTCTACATTAAAGTCATTCTCTATTCTCTAATAATCAATAAAGAAACATTCATTTAATAATAAAAATGAATAAGCCATTCAACTAAAGAGCCCAATCAGCAGATGGCGGGCGGGTGCGGTTTTAAAAATTGGTCAGAAATATTGGTGCGGATGGATGGCGGACGGATGATGAGTTTTGTGATGCGGTTGCGGATGAAATAAAAGCCCATCCGCGCATCTCTAATGTGCATGTAACGCCACTTGGTCCGAGCAGGGCGCGAGCTGGCGATACCGGTATGGGAGACAAATGCTGTGAGGAGATTAAAGATAGTAAAGTCTAGATCAGATATGTTGCCAGCCGGAAGTGCGATATGCACATTAATAAAGCAGCATTTTTTAATGAAACTGTGTAACAATAATTAATATTTTTACAGTACTGTGATGGTTGGCTACCGGCTAAATATTGCAGAACAACATCTGTCGCTGAATCCGAGGAGTGAGGTTTACGCGATCACCAACTGGCTTCTGTTACATAAGGGCAAATATAAATGACCAAAAGATCATTTACTTATTTTACTCATACTCATTTTATTACTTATAATGTCCAAGACACTGATATTAATATTAAATGCTACTTTTGTGCCTTTATCAGCTTTTTTCTCGTCTATTTACTGGGTAAAAAATCTTAAATTATTCCATCTCCACCTGCTGGTGGAAAAGCAGCTGGCGATCTTCAATCTGCAATCTATTGCTTTTCCTGCAGTTCCCGGATGTAATGTTGAATTTTAACAGTCGAATTTGAGCCACTGAATTTATGGAAGCGAATATTTGAACTGAAATAAAATGAACTGAAAATTACCTTTTGAATATTATACATCGTATTTTTAAAGGGTATTGAATATTTTGTAAGTGAATCCTGGAAATTGAAAATGAATTATTGAATTTATAAGTACGAAAACATGTTTGAAATATTTTTAGTTGAACTATTCACAGCTTAAATAAACAGATATGTTAAATTTCAGGACCTAAAAATACAAACCCTGCAATTCAAGTCATTAAAATGCAAGAACTTGTTAATACAGTGTATTATTTTTTTCAGTTTGTGCTATTCAACAAGCTTTTTAATTCAATACTTTTGGCATTGATTTTGTTCCATATGAATGCAAATATACAAAATGACAAGTGTATGTACAGTTATATTACTATATACAACGCTTTATGTGCAGCTGTTATGTGCAAATTGGCATGTAAAGTGTGTTGTTAAATATGTGTATATGTGTATAAAAGTGTGTAGCAAGTAGTGATGTTGGTTCCACAATTATTATCATCAAGTGTTCATGAGATGGATTGCCTGAGGGAAGAAACGGTTTCTGTGCATTAAAATAACATTTAAATTTTGACTTAAAGTGTTTTAGTAATTTAATATTAATATGCATAATTGTATAGTTTGCTATACAAATCTTTATACAACAAAGATACAATAAATTTGTTAAATTATTTGACTTTTTTTTTGTTTTTATATTTATACTTTATGTAATTTGTGTAGCTTTAGTAATTCCATCTAGCTTTTTTCTAAATCATTAGAAGTACTAAAGTACTAAATTATTATTTAGTACCTCTAAATATTTTTGAATTAATATTTACATACAGCCGGCAGCTAGCTCTCTGCAACTCTTACATAGTCGCCCACTGAACCTGGATGGGAGACCACATGGGAAAGCTAGGTTGTTGCCGGAAGTGGTGTTAGTGAGACCAGCAGGGGGTGCTCAACCTCCGGGCTGCGTGGTTCCTAATGCCCCAGTATATTGATGGGATCTCTATACTGCTGAGTGATGATAAACCTAGGTCATTAAATATCCCAGGAATCCCTTCAAAAAAGACTAGAAGTTTAACCCTGGCATCGGCCTCTGTTCATCATGGCCCCCTAACCATCTCCATATCATAATTGGCTTCATTACTCTGTCTCCTTTCCACCAATCAGCTGGCGTGTGGTGTTCAATATGGCTGCCGTCGCATCATCCAGGTGGATGCTGCACACTAATGGTGGATGAGGAGATTCCATATATACTATTACTTCTATATCTTAATTTATTTCATTTGATCTAAAACTTTTTCAACACTGACTGAGAAACAGAAATAAAAACATTTCTGTTTCATTCAAACTGTTCTAACGTGCAGATTATAATTTTTAATAGATTATTATGCTGCTCAATTTTAAATAATCAGATATTTCATTATGAACATATCGCCAAACATTACCACAATGCTCCTCGTCACTGTTATCCCCGCAGTCGTCCTCATGGTCACATTTGAAGGCCAGAGGAATACAGGAACCTGAAGCTACACAACGGAACTGCACTGAAGGGTCACAGGAAGTGGTGGCTGCTGACAGAAGGACACATAAAACATCTGTGTTACATTACAATATTGTTTGATCATGTTGCCTTTGCTTTATAGCTCTGCATGTAAATAACTCTGAATATGTGTGTGTATACAGTTTGTGCATGCATGCACTTGTATATATGTCTATATATATGCATGTGTGTGTATATATTTATAAATATGTGTGCATGTATGTTTGGATAAACGTAATACATACAATATATACACACATGTATACAGTAGTCAACATTTGAGGATCAAAAATGTCTTTCAAAATTGTCCTAAAACAACAATGGGTGTTTAACAGTTGTAGAACAACTTTGATGAAATGATTTGATCCACTTTAAATGTTGACTACTGTATATTACATTACATATAAACAATATTCACTACTGCATAAAATATTTATATACATATATGTCTTGTTTTACTAGTATTGTTAACATTAATTTAGTTGCCATTATTTATTATTTATATGTGCATTGTAATTATTTCAGGGTTCATAAACATTTTTACTACTAAAATTCAATGACTTTTCCAAGTACATTTTCATGACATAATGTTTCAAGTAATATCTACATATACATGATAAATAAATAATAATGATGTTCATATTTATTACAGCATATCATAGAAAACACAACAATCTCTTTTGTTTAAATTTGTTTTATATCTATGTAAAATTGATTTTGATAATGCTTTACACAGCACTAAAAACGTGAGAGCAAGTTTTTGGCCAAAGACAGAAAATAAGTAAAGACAACTAACCTATATTCAAGTTAGGGTTGCACAATATATCAATATCGCAATGTGTGCATCCGCAAAAGTCACATCGCAGGATATGCAATGTTGGGATTATAGTTTAATATAGAGTTAAATCACAATGGAGTACAAGTTTCCTTATACCCCTCACTTGTTTCAAACATTTATGAGTTTTCTTTTTTAAAAATAACACAAAAGAATATAATTTAATAAATCAAATAGTATTGAAACAAGTGAAGTGTGAGTAAATATTGACTACATTTTAATCTTTGAGTAAACTGTCCATTTAGTGACTGTGACTGTGTGAACAATTCAATATTTCAAATTTAAAAACATCTGGCCACAAGACATTTTTTGTAACTTCAATAAAGATTAAATAATATACAATGAGGACAATGCAGTGTTGATTATTCAATATCTGTACCTGAATAGTCAATACCTGAAAACTAGAATTCACTTTTATCTTTACTATACTTTATCTATGCTTGTAATTTATTTGTTATATATTATTCTAATTCAAGTTTACAGATATTTGTTAAACTAATTTCCATGATTTTCCAGGCCTGAAAAATGTATATAATATATATTATATATATAATATATTAAAATATAATTATTCTTTTTTTCCATGCTACTTATTTTATTAAAAGCCTCAAGTAGACAGATGTTGAAAATTAGCATCTGTGCTAAAACACTGTTGCTAATAAAAAAGTTAACAGCATATGCACATGCAAATGTATTCTCCAGTGCATTTGTAATGAACATGTTAAAATAAAAAAATGTTAAACAAATCTGAAACAAGGACAGGGCTGATGACATCACTCACGGCACTCTTGCTCATCACTCATGTCGCCGCAGTCATTGTCACTGTCGCACTTCCAGATGCTGCTAATGCACTTCCCGTTAGCACAGCGGTGCTGGTTTGGCAAACACGTGTGCTCTGATACAAGGGAACAGCAACACAAGGGAAAACATAGACTTATAAAAGTGTAAACCAGCTGATTTAGACCTCATAATATGGGGCACTCTTGTGTCTGTCAGACCTGTCTTGACGCATGTATTGTTGTGTAGTTGGTATCCACTGGGACACTGGCACTGACGCTCTCCTGAGGGCAGGATGCTGGTGGGAACCCCATCGGGACAAACACAGTGACGCTTGTTTCCAGGCTGGGGAAGGCACAGAAGACTGCATGGCTGATCCGCGCAGGCATTCTGACCTACAGTAGAGCAGGAAAAAAGCATTAAAAATACATTTCTCCATTCAAAACTAGTTGCGGGTGCTGAAGCCATAAACAGGGAAAAAGGGAAATAAAACCTAATGATATAAAATTTTTTGTTATCTTCATAGCCATCAATATGAGTCTGTTCCTAATAAAAAATCCTCTTGGAAATAGGGACTTTTTTTTCTTTCATGGAAAATTCAGATATAATGCATCAGGCTTTTCATGTATTTGTACATTTATAAAACATATTTCTAAACATTAGACCCAAAAGATAAATAAGTGCATGACAAATATTATATCTATAAATTGACCAAAAATACCTCATGTTCCACCAGTGTTTCATATATAATACAGTGTCGCATGTATTATATACTACATTCATTCATTCATTTTCTTTTCGGCTTAGTCCCTTTATTAATCTGGGGTCGCCACAGTGGAATGAACCACCAATCCAGCATTTGCAACCCATCACTGAGAAACACATACTCACTTATTCACACACGCATACACTACGGACAATTTAGCCTACCCAATTCAACTTTACCATACGTCTTTGGACTGTGGGGGAAACCGGAGCACCCGGAGGAAACCCACGCGAACGCAGGGAGAACATACAAACTCCACACAGAAACGCCAACTGACCCAGCCGAGGCTCGAACCAGCGACCTTCTTGCTGTGAGGCGACAGCACTACCTACTGCGCCACTGCGTCTTATATGCTACAAGTTATGTGCTATTTCCCAGAGATGGGTTGCAGCAACATGTGCTGGATAAGTTGGCGGTTCATTCCACTGTGGCGACCCCAGTTTAATAAAGGGACTAAGCCGAAAAGAAAATGAATGAATGAATGTTATGTGCTAAATTACACCGTACTGTTTTATTTTACATTTTTATTTTTACTTTTAATTTTTACTTTTAGATAAAGAAAAAAATGTTGTTTTAGTTATTTTAGAATTTCTAATTAAGCTAAATGAATTTTTAAATTGGTTAATAATATATAATATATACAGTTGACGTCCGAATTACTAGCCGTCCTGAATTATTAGCTCTCCTGTATATTTTGTTTCCCCAATTTCTGTTTAACAGAGAGAAAACTTTTCATCACATTTCCTAACATAATATTTCTAATAACTGATTTCTTTGATCTTTGCCATGATGACAGTACATAATATTTTACTAGAGTTGTGTCTCATTTCAGAGGCTACAACCTCTGAAGGGTGTTGCATCACTGCACTGTGACGAAGGCTTTCTTATTTAAAAAAATGTAAAAAAAAATGCGTCTTTCATTTCCCGTGTAAATGCCAAATCTGAGGTCATTGCACGCTGATAACAGCAGGACATTTTTAAAAGAAAACTCCAGATTAAATGTATGAATTAGGTTTTATTTTACTTGGATGTCTAAACACATGTTAAAAAACTAAAACAGTATGACATGTCTAATTAAACGTGGTATATAGAGCGCTTACATTTTTGTGTGTACATGTATGGATCAAAGAAAATGTATTTGCAGCTTCTGTAAACCTTGCTTTGCCTTCAGATCTCTTAAAATAAGTTTTAAAATCACTTTTAAAAAAAGTAATTAAAAATTTTTATTGCACCTTATCAACAGCAGCTTATATGGTTGCTAGGTGGCGAGATCTGTGCTCTGTAGTCTAGATCGTCTCATTCTAAAACACTCGGTTCAGCTTGTATGGAATTCAAAGGACTCACCTTTGAAGTCTGCATCCTTCGGAGGATGCAGCAACTAAAATGAGACACAGCTTAGATATCTATCAAGATACTTATATGCAGCTTACAATGACATTTAAAGGCTTAACTAGGTTAATTAGGCAAGTCATTGTATAACAAAAAAATATTGCTTAAAGAGGCTAAAAATATTGACCTTAAAATTAGTCAGTTTTTGCTTTTATTAGCAAAAGTTAACAGCTTTTATTCTAGCTTAAATAAAACAAATAAGACTTTCTCCAGAAGAAAAAAAGTATTATAGGAAATACTGTGAAAATTCTCTTACTCTGTTAAACATCATTTGGGAAATATTTAAAAACTTCATTCACAGGAGGGTGAATAATTTTGACAAAATGTATCTATTTTAAGGTCTAACCTCTGTTTTTTCCCTTGTAGAAGATCTTGAGGTCCATTACTCCTGTCAGTCGGCCCACTATCATCTCACTGTCTGGTGAGCCTGATTTAGGTGCTTTGAAGATTCCCATTCTGGACCAGTCATCCCAGTACAGGTCATTCTACACCAACAAATACACCAAAAGTTCAACAATGTGTTACCAATGCTTACCTGCAACACTCCCATGATTCATACAGTATCACTGTGCCTACCTTAAAAACAGCAATAGCATAAGGATGAGGCAGGCCCTCCATTATGACAGTGCGGCTTCCTCCATTAAAATCTGCTCGTTCAATGCGGTCTCCATATGCCTCTGTCCAGTACAGCCACGACTCATCAGCCGTAATGCCATTAGGCCAGCGGACTCCCTCTGACACAATGCAGGAGATGTTCGAGCCGTCCATCCAGCTGCGGAAGACGCCCGCTGAACGATCACCCCAATCTGTCCAAAACATCAAGCTGAAAGAGACATGTGCAGATCAGTGAAAATTCTTTTCACAAAAAAATAATAAATAAAATAAAATAATTAATTAATTAACTAAAACCTAAAATTCACTATTAGCCACCGAAAACAATACTTGATACTACCGAGATATCTAAAATAAAACAAACAATTTCAAAGAGTTGGTTGATGACTGATATTCTGTATCCAATTAAATAATTCATTCATCTCAGCTGATAACCAATAAATGATGGCAATATTTCAAGCATTTTCAATAAAAATACTCTAATGTCAGCTAATACTATGGAACAGATATATCAATAAAATAAAAAACTAAAAAACTATATCATATATAGCTGATAACTGATAAATTATACTAGTATATTAAGCCAATAGGGCATATGCCGAGCTAGTGTTGTTCCCATACTGATAAACTTCCGGTGACCTGTTATTTTGAGTTTCTTCCATTTTATACGATTCCTTTTACAGCATCTATGTTGTAATGTAATTAAAATACAATCAGTTAAATAGACTTTGGCATTCATTTAGTTGCTCAAGCGTAAAACGAGACAAAAAGCCGTTTACTCGCACGTGCCTGTCAGAATCGGCAGGCTAGCGCAGAAGCTCCATTGAATATACTGGGGTAAAATAAATGCTCATATTATAAAGACATGGCGATAGAAAATGTAATTTACTGCAGTGCTTCTTGTACAATCTGAGACCCACTTTATATCGGATATCACTCAGCCAGTGGAGATCGCTCATGTTTAAAGAAAACAGACCTCAAACACGCCGATTTTGCAATGGCATACAGTTCAACGGAAATGCTTAACCCAGGTTACTGGCAAATTAAAATCCTATTAGCATACTTTGACATATACCCTATTCACTACAAAAAAATGAATATCAGCTGATAACCTATACATGATACCGATATACCGGATTAAAAAACATTTCTCTACTATAAGCTGACAACCAATACCTGGAGATATAACTGATATAAAAACTCCCGAATACAAGCTGATAACAGAAACAAAACACTAATATATAAAGCATTTACCAATAAAAAATATTTCTCTGATGTCAGCTAATAATCAATACAAGGTACAAATATATTTGACACATAAAAACAGTTCTTTAATATCAGCCGATAAGTGATGCATTACAGATATGATACAATAAACAACTTCTCAAATATCAGCCGATAACCGATCCATGTTACACAATAAATCTCTAATATCAGCAGATAACCTATTCCTTAAACCGATATGTTAGACAATTTCAATAAAAATCTAAATTCTGTAAAAAAACTAAGATTAAAGAGACATTATGCTGGAAAAAATAAATAAAAATAAAAATTCACACCTTTCTGCCGGCATGAGCGCCAGGGCTCGAGGCTGGTCCACCACTGAAGAGTTGACCAGAGTGCGTCTCAGGTCTCCATCAGAGTTGGACACCTGAAATACAGACAGAGTGAGGATGATTTCATGAATGAACCGCTACATCTGATAATACTGAAGGGGTTTTAACCTTAAATTACCTCAATCTTCTGAGCACCTGCATCCACCCAATAAAGCAATCGACTGATGGGGTCAAACGACAGCGCCTCCACATTTTGCAAGTCCCTTTTGACAATCACTTCCTGTCCAGAGCTACCATTCAAACACAGTCTCTGCAAGACAAGAACAGACAGACTTAAAGCCATAATATGTTATTTTAACTGCTAGATGGCGGACATTCATGACAAACAAAAACAGTTTGATGGCGTCGTGTCTTTGTATGGAATTGTGGACTCATGGTCAGAAATCCTGGTCATTTATGAGCTAAAGTATTCAAAACGTATTATCATGTAGTATGAAGCAGAGCATGGTTTCAGCTACATTCATTCTTCTATGGCGGTGCGCCACGCCAAGATTCATCCCGCCATGGCTACATTACAGCTTCTCATTCAAAACATTAAATTTTTTTAATAGCGGGTGATAATCGCACCAAAACGTATTAAAAGGTAAGTGAATTATAACAGCGTGAACTTTTCTGTAACCGTAGTAGTGCTGTGTGTCATTTGATTAACCCTTTAAGGTTACGTACTCACTGACTGACTGGCTGACAGTGACAGGTGCGTGATACGTGAGGCCAGCAAACATGATGTATAGCCGTTTTATTTTATTTCAGGATGGATTAATACCGGAGGCATTCATAAACATTCCTAGCAAATCTAATAAATGCTGGAGACATACTCGTTACATAAACGCGCTAAATCGCACCTCAGCAGTGTTTATTTGAGAGCGCACAAGAAGATCTGCGCGCTCTTAAAGCAGCTTATATTTGAGGAGGCGTGTGCAAGAAGTTTTGCGCACGAGCAGAAAAAATCGGCATGCAAGCAAAGAGATCCACATGCTCGTAGGCTATTACATAAATGCAATCTCGACTTCTAATACTGTGCTCACGACATTTGTCATTGAAATAACGACACAGGTAGTTAGTAGATCGGTGTAAAAAAGGCCTGCCGCCACAGCTGGAGAAAATCCTAGAAGAAACACTGCAGAGTAAGGTTTTTTTGCATTTGCTGATGAGAGACAAGTACGACAATGCACAAAAGCAGATCAGCTTTTATTATGCCAAAATCAACCACTTGTGATCATGTGGGGAAGCAGCAGCTCTGTTTTATCAGACTAAATACATTTCTGGATCGTCACCGCTGATAGCCTAGTGGTTAAATGAATCAATAAATAGCACTGAGGGATCAGTTCCGCTCCCCACACTTTCTCAACTCTACTGTCCTATACAATAAATGTGAAAATTTACAAATAACAAATAAATAAACAAATAACAAATAAAAAATAACAAATAAATTATTAAAGTCATTTTAGAGTTCTGTTATAATGCTACTAATGCAGTCTAATAAAACATGCGACATTAAAATATCTTGGTGTTTCTTTGTTTTTTGAAAACAAAACCTAAAATCGAGTGTGTATGATGTCATCAGCATGGCTATGGAGGACACACACGGACTGTTTCACTATTAAAAAATAGCTTATTTCTCTAGATTTGTACATTCTTCGAAACATTTGGGTTAATGTAATGCACTTAAGTCAGCAAAATAAATAACTGTATTTATGTTGTTTTAATAATTTTTTTATTATCGTGCCTTTAATATATTATTTTTATTATTATTATTAATTTTCTAGATTCTATCTGGTAACACTTTAGAACAATTGTCCATTAGTTAATCTATTTACTAACATTAACTAAGCTGAATAATCTTGTTAACCATTTATGATTCATAGTTCAACATTAACTAATGCATTATTAAAATCCAAAGTTGTGCTTGTTACCATCAGTTAATGCACTGTGAGTTAACATGAATTTAAATTTTATTCAATTTAACTTAATGTGAACAAAGATATAATAAACTATTACTAATTGTTTGCTCATGTTAGTAAATACATTAACTAACATTAATTAACGGACCATTATTTCAGTGTTGCCAAATTTTTATCAAAAATAATATATTTTCATCAATGTCATATTATTGCACATAAAATTAAGTCAATTTGTGTAAATATTTGATTTCACATTGAGGTGCAAAAATTTGTTAAATCTGCATTCATACTATGAACAATGAATAATAAAAAAATGTAACAATTAAAATAAATGTAAAACTAACATTTTAAAAGAAAACTAACATTTTTAATTACTTCTTTGCTGAAGATTAACAATATATTAATAGACAATGTTACAATTAAATGGAAAATGTATAATTATTTTAAAAGTTGCTTTTTCCAGTTACCAACAGGACATGCATCCCTATAATATGTGATTGAAAGAAGCTCATTCACCTGTATGGTATCAAGCGAAATATCTGCCCAGTACAGGCAGTTCTTCTCATAATCAAAGTCCAGCGCCACGGCCTCGTGAAGACCTGTGAGAGGCAGCTGCTGGTCTGTGCCAGAGGCCAGGTCATAGCGGTGGATGGAGTTCCTCACAGCATACAGGATAAACTCATTACTCTCTGAAGAAACACACACACACACAAAAAAAAACGGGTCTCGGTTAAGAATTAAAATAAGACTCACTCCAGAGAAATACACACCTGAACACTCCATTTGTCCTTGTTGTGGCTTTAATTTCAAACTCATTGGCACTAAACTAGAGTTGTTTCTAGCTAACCGCCTCCAAACTTCAGAGTAGGCCTTTCATTTTCTGTTTCATTGCAAATTGTAAAAGAAAACTGATGGCCCCTCTGAGAGTCACATCCCTTTCTTCTCCCACTGGTTCAGACTGAAGCCTTTTGAAAGGGCTTCTTATTTACTCCCAGAATCCTCTAGCTGGAGAAGAGAGCCAATCAGCGTGAGCACTGAAGCGTGGTCAAGTGGCTGAGCGCCACAATGCCAGAGAGAAGAGCCAGTCTAGACAGCAGCAACTCTTAAGGGGGCTTTGATCACACTCCAAACTATCCTCATTTGATCTTCAGATGCACCAATGTATTGCATTTCAATTAAATCTATATCAGGTGCCAGAGTAAAGGATCACAGCAGAAATGGGTCCATCAAGACACCTCACCACAGTGTTAGCAGAGCATAATTATATTTTTAATAAAACATCCTGTTTTGTCTAGGACTACCGAGAGCCTATCCATTTATACATTTTCTGCATGAATTTAATGAGCTATCTGTGCATTTGTTTTCTCTTAATGCAAATTTGCCCATGTGGGACTTATTTTCTGGAAATTTGTTAGGAAAACTGACAATCTATATATACAGTATACAGTTGAAGTCAGAATTATTAGCCCCTCTGAATCATTGGCTCCCGTTTATTTTTTTCCCCCAATTTCTGTTTAACAGATAGAAGATTTTTTAAACACATTTCTAAACATAATAGTTTTAATAACTCATTTCTAATAACTGATTTATTTTATCTTTACCATGATGACAGAAAATAATATTTTACTATATACTTTTCAAGACACTTCTATACAGCTTAAAGTGACATTTAAAGGCTTAACTAGGTAAATTAGGTTATCTAGGCAGGTTAAGGTAATTAGGCAAGTTATTGTATAACGATGGTTTGTTCTGTAGACTATTGAAAAAACATATAGTTAAAGGGGTTAATAATGGTGAAAAATGTACTTTTCAAGCTGTTTGGACAGACATACGTGTAGGTATAGTGTATAGACCATCATATTGGGGTGATATAAACACACCCAGTCCTTTTATTTCAAATTTAATAACATAAAAACGGTGGACCAATTGGAGCGGTTTTCAGACCGACCGCAGTTTGACGTAGGAGTGTGGTCCCCCCACCCACCAATATTGATTGACAGCTGCGTATTAACATGTCTCCTTAGTAACGCATATAATCATATCAACAAGACAGGACGAGCGCAAAGCAACCAGGAATAAAAGGTCTGTTCAGTTTGCTAGGATCATCAATCATCATCAAATGTGATCAAGAGTGAGTTTTACAAGTTTAAAATGTTTTAAAACAGAGCATGTGTGTAATGAATTACAGCGATTTACTTCAGATTCACTTAATTAGCACAGCCGTGTGTCAGAACAATTATAAAATAAGATGCTTCAATCCTGGTTTGTGGACGTTAAATCAGGTTTATTTTGTACATTAACATGACGAATATGCATACAGCAGAGGAGATTAACCTGTATCCTTTCACATATGCGTGCAAAAACTGTGCATGCAAAGCTAAACGGGTGCGCTGTCTGTATGTGTGCATGTGTCTGCGCTGTGTATGTAGGGCTGTGCAATTAATAGAAAATCCAATTTCGATTTTGGCTTCTAACGATTATGAAAAACCATTAATCGAGATAAACGATTATTGCATTATATACCGCCCCCTTTACAGTTCTACACATTTGTTGCTCTGCAAAGCTCAGTTCCACGTGAAAATGACTAAAAGCATGGTTGTAAACTGCAGAGTATTTACGGTAATGGGGCAGGCTAGGCGAAATACTGTAAATTCCGGTCATACGCTGCTGTTATGAATGGAGCAGCAGTTGTGAGGAGAAAGTGAGGCGTGCACGCCAGGCAGACAACACTGATCAGATAAGGTTTAATCTTCCATAAATCTTCTCTAATTCAGAGTATATACAGGAATCAAAGAGTGAAATTCAATATTTTTTTAAAGACCTTATAACCACTTTTCAACTGGAAGCACTGTCGAGATTTTAACTTCCAGTATATTTACTAAATAATAACGTAAGACATTTATCCAAAACTAAAACATTATTCATAAACTATTAATTCTAGCTAATTCAGCAGGCTGGCTCCTATAATACTGCAGAAATAATGGTGTTGCCTTGGTTACTGCAGTAAACAAAGGAGCATGAACACTAGGATTTCATTGATTTCATATAAACTACACAGCATCCTGATATTCACAGATTTAATTCAGGCAAACTTTAGCATACAATACAATACATAATCAAAAATGATATAAAATTTAATAGCTTGCAAAATAGCATTTAATAAAGGTCTTAGCTTTTAAAGGTTTTAAATTTCTCTATATTTATTTATCAACTTTTAATACTTTAAGACCCTGCAGACACCCTGTAACATTACAAATGCTGTTACTGTTATGTTACTGTTATCAATTCAATGTAAAATTGTTCAAAAAAAGCAAGCATGCGTTTAAAAATTAGCATTAAACTTTTAAACTATATTAATTTTATTCTGAGGTTTATTTAAACATGAATTTAATGACTTAATTCTTATTTTCAATATGCAGTACTCTGGTTTAACTTTTGTTGCTTTTAAAAGCTCAATATAAATAAAACTAGACTTGTTTGTTTATCCATTTCTCCATATTCTTTTTTTTTTTTTTTTGTGAAGCAACTTATGTGTTTTTTTTTCTTATTAATCTAAAACTAATAAATAACCTCTATTAATAAATAACTTTAATTTCAATTCATAACTGACATCACTAGATTACAATCTCAACAAGGAACATGCTATCTCAAAGCAAGTGTTTTTATAAGACTGTTCTGTGAACTGTGACTCAACTTCTTCTTGCTTGTCATTGGATTGTGTGGTGTTACTTGAAACAAGCTAAGAGAATATGACTATTTTTGTATATGACTATTTGAGAATTTTTCCACTGTACCTCCCACAGGACAGGGAAGGTTTTCCCCATCCAGCCGAGCTTCAACATCTCCACCAGTGCAGCTGTCACCAGACACCTTCCTGTACCTGAAGAGCCAGAGCAAACGCCAATCATAAGTATGAAACACATTTCACTTCAGAAAATTAGAAAAACGTCTAAACTTGACACTATGTGATGCTGTAATGAGATGCAAATAAATTCCCCTGCTTTCCTGTGGATTTTTGACATATTGATGTTTATTAATGTAGCCAAGAAATACCCCTGATTATTTGCTAATGAACTGGACTTAAGTTAACGAGAGAAAGAAATAACATGGAAAAGAAAAACAGCCTAACAATAAGCCAAATTTTTTTTTAAATAAAATAAAAATTGGCATAGAAAAACTATATAAAGTTAAAATCAGAATTATTAGCCCCACTTTTTTTTCTTTTTTAATATTTCCCAAATGATGTTTAACAGAGCAAGGACATTTGCACAGTATGTCTGATGACATTTTTCTTCTGGAGAAAGTCTTATTTGTTTTATTTCGGCTAGAATAAAAGCAGTTTTAAATTTTTTGAAAACTATTTAAGGACAAAATTATTAGCCCCTTTAAGCTATTTTTTTTTTGATAGTCTACAGAACAAACCATCATTATACAATAACTTGCCTAATTACCCTAACATGCCTAGTTAGCCTAATTAACCTAGTTAAGCCTTTAAATGTCACTTTAATCTGTATAGAAGTGTGGGAATATAAATTTATATTCCAAAGTAATGCAAAGTGTCAGTTTCACAGCACGGTTGTGTAACTTGTTTTCTCTTTTCGGTCAACTGGTCAGGCGGTTTCTGTCTCCAGAACATAATTTGCGGGTCATGCTTTCATGCTACAGAAACCATTTTGTTGATTAACTTGTGTGCTCAGTAGCTGGGCCGGTTTCTACACCTATATGCCAATTTACCCTGCTGACTCCAAAACTGAATTTGCATGCTTTGTTTAGCCATCTCCCCTCCTCCTAAGACAATATAGAGAGGACATCTTTGTCTTAATTCAGACTTGTGATAAAACTCGCAGACTGCAGACCTCCAATAGGGCTCTGCAGACACATGGACTTCTCGAAGATGCCGTTTGACTGCAGATTAACCAACACGTCTCAATAAAGGAATTCTGCTTGTTTCGAGTCTCCTGGACTGGGTTCTCCTCTATATTCACTCATTTATTTTTTTTACAACAGAAGTGTCTTTAATAATATCTAGTAAAATATTTTAGAATATATATAATAAATATATAATATTTAATAAAATATTTACTGTCATTATGGCAAAGATTAAATAAATCAGTTATTAAAAATATTATGTTTAGAAATTAGTTGAAAAAAATCTCTCCGTTAAACAGAAATTGGAGGAAAAAATAAACAGGGGGGCTAATGATTCTGACTTTAACTGTACAGTATATTTCGATGAACTGGAGGTAAAAATTAAAATGATAAACAAAAATTCCTGATATTCCTTGAACAAAGACAACATACAATTCCTTGACTTTTAATGTACAATAGACTGGAATGGACCTTATAGTTGATATTCTGTAATAAACCTTTTAAAATTCAATGATATTGCAGAAAGTCATGCTTTTTATATGTCCCATGTTTTAGTTTTTGCATTTGTGATAATCAAGGCAACATGCACAATGAAGAATGCACATAATGGCAGATAGTCAAATATAAAAATAACTGAAATATTAATAACTTATTAATCCCAGTGACATTTTTTTGCAAGTAATTTGCCTTTTTTTACTTATTTACTTAATTTTGTCATTCAAACACTTTATCCAAATTCAGTGTTTTCATCATTGCAGTATAGTGTTCCTAATATTTTGATGTTTAAATAAACTTGTTAGGTCATTGAATGCAAATATTGTGAAAATATCTAATTCCAGACATCATTTTTTCCATTTTTTCTATTACTGTACTGTGTTTATTTGATACTTATTAAAACTGTCTCAATTTTAGCTTATTAATATCAGAACTATCATCGCTTAAGATATAACATATGATAAAAATATCACCAAAAAAGTTGTGTTCACTTTGCTTACTCAAATTATTAAGCACGTCAAATTCACAGCTGCTCCTAACATATTGTGCATTCCAAAATAAAAGGAACTAACATCACTTCCCCATTTAATTATAATTAACCTCATTTCCTTCAGCTCAACTGACTGAGCAAGAGATCTAAACTCTTCCAGCTAAATTCGGTTCAAGTCCATGTTCTAAATAAATCTCCTGTCGACAGCAGATAATGAGAGGAGAGATGCATGGTGACACAGCAGAGGCAGATCTAATAATGCTCCCGGGCGGATGCTCATGGTGGAGGATAATAATCTGGATCCAGGAGAACAATGAGCCGATACAATTCCCCCTCTTGGTATTTCTTGTTGATTTCAGCATTAAATGGCAACAGATTTGATTTGGATTCACAGACACAAGACAACTCTTCAAAGTGACCTCTACAATATACAATATTACTATTAAGAGTTCAAATTTAATTAATGAATTCTTGCTAAAAAGTATTTTTTATTTTTTATTAGCTGGAAGCTAGCTCTCTGCAACTCTCACATGGTCACCCACTGAAGGGTTGTGCCCCTTAATGGGAGACCACATGGAAAAGCTAGGGTGTTGCAGGAAGGGGT
The DNA here is from genome assembly GCF_903798145.1 of Danio aesculapii. NCBI lineage: Eukaryota > Metazoa > Chordata > Actinopteri > Cypriniformes > Danionidae > Danio > Danio aesculapii. Next base: position 26,986,423 of record NC_079449.1, on the reverse strand, counting down.
GTTAATGAGATCACAAATAGTGATGGGGGACTCTATACTGCTCAGTGAGCACCGTCTTTCGGATGAGACGTCAAACCGAGGTCCTGACTTATTTTTGGCCGTTAAAAATCTGAGTAAGGGTTTCCTGACCAAATTTGCCCACTGTCCAAAAGGACCTCCTAACCATCCTCATAGAATAATTGGCTTCATCACTCTGTCTCCTATCCACCAATCAGCTGGTGGTTGGTCTGGCGCAATATGGCTGCCGTCACGTCATCCAGTGGATGCTGCACCCTGGTGGTGGATGTGGAGATTCCCCCCCAATGTGTAAAGCGTTTTGTGTCCAGAAAAGCACTTAATAAATGTAAGGAATTATTATTATTATAATTATTATTCATTTCTTTAAAGCTGCAGTCTGTAGTGCTGAGTTCACATCAGACGTGAAACGATACGCCACTCAATCTGGTTTACTCATGGAACAATATCCCCCGTAAATTTACTTGATTTTAATTATTTTAACTTGCATTGTAGGCCCAATTGAGGGTGAATTCTGCAAGTTCACAGTAAACACATTGCGCATTAGACGTCATTCAGATCACGCAGTGATAATTTGCCTCTATTTGTGCGTTTACATTGACTTTGTATGTAATTTACTTGCGCAAATACTTATTCCATGTTTGGAGTGAACCCAGCATGTTTTGTCCTCTTTGTAGCCATCTCTGTTTGAAACCACTTGCCGTTTTTTACCAGTTTTTTTGCCGGTTTTTTTTTTTTTTTTGGGCAGATGGATATAATGTTTTGAGAATTTTTCACTGGAAAATGTCATCTGAAAAACTAAGTAACATTTCTGTCGCTTTTGTTCTGACCAAGGTTATTATAGTTAACGAGAAAACGAAAACAAAAATTTTAAATAATTGTCGTTAACTGAAATATAAAAAAAACAAGTTTTTTTTTAAACTGGAACTAACTGAAACTGTATTGTGTACATACAAAACTAACTGAAACTAACTAAAATTATAGCAAAACCCCCCTTTGTTTTCGTATTTGTAAATGTATTTAATACATGATCTTACTGTAAGCCGTTTAGAAGTAAATATATAATTCGCGCTGCAGGTGTTTGACCCGTACGGCACCTCAGAGTCTGTAATCCTGCCGCCATCGAGCCGGTTCCCCTCCAGTCATCCTTGCTGTTGCTCCCGCGACAAAAACAACGAGTGTACATGACAGCAGCACGGTGACAGCATTACAGGCACTAAAAACTATTACTTTAACACATTTTAGCCTAATAATGGGTTTTATTTCTGTATCGCGATCGCGAATGAATCTTTTTAACCGAATCTTGTTAACCGGAGAGAACCGGTTGAACGAGTTCACCAAAATGAACTAAATCATTTGAAACGATTCGCGTCTCCAGTAAGCACTTATCCGCAAACTACTTACTTTTTAACAAGCCTAATACCCACCTCTGTCTCGAAATAATCCAATATATACTCTTATTCAATTATTAAAACAGTAACGTTACACTGAGATCACATTTGAGAAGCGGTTAAACGATAATACTGCGCATGCGTGATTCAGTGAACCGAACACAAAGTACACGACAGCCTGCTGTGACTGAACTAAACAGCACACCGCGGGTAAACCGAGGGTTTAAGTGAGAGGATCTGGTGAAAAAAGTAAGTATATTTCATTACAGAAAATCGTAATGGAATTTAAATAAGTGAATCGTGCTTCAGTTGGGTTACAAAACGTTACTGTAAAGACATTTTTTAGATCATGGTGATGTTTTAACTGACTGAAATTACTATTGCTGACTACATTTTAGTATGTCCTAACATCTGTGTTAAATATCTGAACTTCCCATCACTACTGTGTATCTAATCTCAGAGAAGCCTTGCACACATATTGTACTTAAGGCTGCTATCTTGTTGGCTGCTGGATTTGAATTTGAGGATGGGTAGATGGTAGTGGTAGATGATAGTGTTCATGTGTCCTCTAAATACAGGTTTCAAAAAAAGAGTTTTTATTATACAATATTTATTCTATTGATTTTGAATCTTGCACTTAACAAATATCCTTATTTAGAAAAAAAAAACTAATACTGAAACTAATAAAAACGAAACTAAATCTAAGTCATTTCAAAATATAGAAACTAATAAAAATTAGTAAAGCAACCTTTAAAAACTAATTAAAACTAACTGAATTTGACAACAAAAAGTCAAAACGAAATAGAAACTAAAACTAATGAAAAATCCAAAACTATTGTAACCTTGGTTCTGACCATCTGAGACAGGCCAATGGTAATATCTTATAAGTCAGGGGGGACAATGGCTGAAATTTAGCTAATATAACTGTATTTGTATTATTAAATAAATAAAACAAATAATTAAAATGCTAATAAGTTGAATAAAATTGTTAATAATTTAAAATTGTTTTAAAACTTAATCTATAAAAAATTGCAAAACAAACTTAAACACGTATAACTTATAAGACAAATTATTTTTCACAAATAAATAAATACTTCATAAAAACATACAAGGAAGTAAACACTAACTAAAAGAGCACTCGGTATTCTGGGTATAGTTTGTTTGCATAGGTTATCATATTTTTTTAAAATAAAGTCAATGTAATAGTCATTTTACACACAGCACATAGCTAAAATATATGAATATGCATATGAAAATGCATAAAAAGCAGAATTATTTAAAATCATGATGCTAAAGTTCATGGATTGCACATCTCTAGTGAAGCTGAACTGAATGCCTTTCAGCATTCAATCTGCACAGAGATGTGATCATGCAGGATATAATTACATGTTTATAAGATCTCACAACTGGATCTGACTAAGTTTGTAAGGTTTGTGACATTAAATGTTCATTGTTAAACTGTTAAAAGTACTTCAAAGATTTGTTTAAATGATATGTGTGTACTTGCTGATTGCTGACAGCAAATGAGAAAGTATTATTTGCCTTTACTAATAAATAAAGCAATCTTTATGATATTTTTTATATACATATTAATTACTTTGTTAAATAGTTTTATCTGACAAGTCTGTCAAAATAAAAGTCCTTCCTTAAACACACACATAAAAAGAAATATCGGTCGATCATGCATTACAGCACATCAGGCTACGTACCAATGGTAATTAAATCTAACTGCTTAGTCCGTAGCACATCAAAATGTGCTGATTATTATTGCTGTCATACTTTGCTCTCAAATTGTTGATCAACATCTATTAAACAACATAAAAAATGAACAACACCTACGTTGCTTTACTATACTTAAGTGTGTATTGGTGTAACCAGCAGAATATAATTTATCAACAGTCTATTCTCTTGTTATCTTGCTATTTAGATGCCATATAGACCCTTTTTACACCTCACAAACACCTTACATAAGCGGTCATTAGTTTTTTGTAATTTAACGCAAAGATAATATAATACATATATCAAGGCTATTCAACTAGTTTGTCATGGGGGCCAGTTCATGAAAAGCATCCTAAATGAGGGGCCGGAGAGATATGAATTGCAATATGAGTGATGACACAACAGCATAAGAGCCCATATGTTGTATTTTTGCTTCTTATGACACCCACGTTGTATTTTTCAACATTAAAATGTTAATATATTGTATTTTGAAACTACATAATATCAGTGCATTGTACAATGTGTTTTTTTTTTTTTTTCACAAACATTCAAATGTATTTCAAAGCACAACAAAAGCAGTGCATTGCCTAAGTAGGCTTCTTCTACATTCAGACACATTCATATGTTATGTTTTGAACTGCATAACAATTATGGATGCAACAATTATAGATTTTGGTTGTACGATTATAGTCTGAAGAATAATCATGATTTCACGATTATCACGTCTAATGTAAATTTAAGCTTTATATTAGGTAAATATTTAAATGAACTGTTGTTATCATCTGTGTTCATACATACATAATCAGTTTAATAACTTGAAATAATTCGTCGAACATATCTTTTGTTTACATTGCACTGAAAGCCACGCACAACTCTCACCACTACGGCATGAGATGTTTTTTACTAGGTGTGTCTGGAAGGTGCGCTCCGCTTGCGCACGCATATTGGCATATATTCTAATATTAGAAATAATAAACTTGTGCACAGAAAAGATGCAATATATGAATGGCTCGCTGATATAGTTAATCCAGTGTGTGTGCATATTAGCCTTCGTGTATAAGCTCAGAACTTAAAACTAACGCACAGTTGCCATAACTTGCAAAACGTTGAGTTACGCTCTGTGCAGCCTTTAACTGCAGCTCGTGCTGTATTGAACAGACGCATGTCACTTCATAACTATAGCGTCCGTTTTTCGACTGAACTAAATATATTTTTGATGTCTTGGTCACACTATTTGGAGGGCCGGAACAAATTGCCTCGCGGGACGCCAATTGAATAGCCCTGACTTACATGAATGCATAGAAATGTTCATACATTTAAAAAAAAATCATAAATTTAAAATTATGATAACCGTTAAACATGTCTTAACGTCAACGTCTTGTGAAAAGGGTCCAAAAAGAAACTGCTAAGTTTAATAATTTGTCTGTATGTATATGAGACAAAGATGCAAAAAAGGACAGCGGCACAATTTTATTTTTTTATTTTTTGTGAAAACTAACCAGTACCACTCAAATTAGAAAGCATATTTATAAGCTTACTAATGTGAATCATGCTGAGGTAAGTAGATGTTTTGAAAACAGCTGTGTTATGTAATTGCTCAAAATGATTTTGGATCATGTTTAAGAGCAAAAACAAAACCAAAAATTCTAGAAAAAAAAATCTAGTGTATATAAGCAGCATTCTCACCCTTTGCTGCGATGATAAGTGGTGCCCACTGGACATGGCACTGGCGGGGCGTAGAGGTTTCCAGAAAACTCAGGATCAGGCACACACACCTCGAGAGACAGATCCTCGCTCAGTTTAAACCCATAGTCACTGGGGTCAGACAGAGATGACACAACAAAACAGTGAATATTGATTGTGCATTCAGAAGAAACATGAGAAGACAGAACTCATTTCAGCTCATACCATTCATAATCCTGACGCGTGCAGGAGCAGTTGGACAGAGAGATGGGCCTGTCAAAGTCCTCGCCATTAAAGCAGGTGGCGTGAGGAGAGCGGCGCTTGTACACCATTTCCCTGCCGAGCAGACAGCCATTGCCCCTCTCGTCCGAGGGAGACCACAGTTTATAGTCGCCCTCTGAGCAAGGCACACCTAAACACGCAAAACATCAGATGTATATTTTAAAGGGATCTACTACGCAAATTCACTTTTATAAGGGGGGTAAACACAGTTGTGTGGTAAAAGTGAGTGAATATATCCAGCTAGGGTTATAAAAATCATCACGATATCATGTTTCATATCATTTGGTATCGATAATTATTGAATATTTTTTAACAATACATTTAGGAATATTGGGATTTTTGTTATTTAACCACTTTATTTTATTTAACCAACATTACGAAGGCAAATAGTTTTAATAGTCAAAAACAAAAATATTTAAACAAAATATCTGATCTCTTTATAGCTCTCTTTATAGATTCTCTTTATAATAAAATAAACATAAGTGTTAAAGAGACTCTTAAACTTGATGAATAAAATGCTACAACGTGTGTGCAATGGTAAAGGTAGATCAACATCTGTAAGGTGTCAATAATAATGATACAGTTGAGTGATTATATAACCCCTATGCTAAAAAAAATTTGAGATGGGGAGCCAGTGACTGGAATGCACAAGAAAAGAAACCAAAATGCCATCCTTACATTATTTTTATTTATTTACAATTCAACTTGCATGAATCGCCGTGCGTTCGCGGCATTCGGAAAAGACACCCAAAGTTTGTTGGCATTGCTTCCAAGGTGCGCACTCAGCAGCCACAATATATTAAAGCTACAGTGCTTCATACCGAACAATATTATTGACATACTGACAATAGTGTTCAGTCAATAAATACCGATTTTATCGCTCAGCCCTATACCTAGCCAATATTTTTTATAATTACACTTTAGTCTGCAGAAACACTTTGATTGACATTCTTCCTTTGTACGTGTCATCAGAGGGGAAAAGACCCTCCCATTAGTGACAAATCCCTCATTACCCCAAACAGCCCTGAGTGAGAAGCAAAAGCAAATGCCGATGTTCTCACAATGTAGTCAATAATGTACACTCATGCTACCAGAATTGAAGGAAATAAACAATATATTATTACTAAGATAACCTATATTTTGAAACTATATTAAATGAAAAAGTATGCAGAATATTAGATAAAAAGATCTGAAAAAGCCAAAACATTCACATGCACGTAGACAGTTCCTCGTCAGAAAATGAAAGAGAGATGGGTTTTAAACACCAGAAGTAAATTAAAATGCATCTAGTGTCTACTTGTCAATCGATTAACGTTGCTAAGGTGTTTGCAATGAAGTGTTTCGATTTTGCACCAATTAGAATGATCAGTTCTCTTACCGAGCACATCACTAGCATTGACCTGGACGATGAGCCAGCTGTGCTTCTGGTCAGCATATGAGCCAAAGATGGTGAAGATGGTGCTCTTCTCACCCGGTTCAGTCAGCAGTTGGTAAACATACACCTCCTGTTTAGAGAACTGGAACTCCTTCCAGGTCTCGCCCTCATTAGTACTGTACCTGAGCCACCAGAGAACAAGACAAGTATCTCTGTAACGTCAGACAACACATCTACTTAAAGGCAGAGCGACACTGGATCCTTGAATGGTTACTGACTTGAGTGTTTTGCTGGAGCCGCCCTGTGCGATAGCCATCAGGATCCCTCCATGATCTCCCCAGGTGTAGAAATGAGGACCAGCCAGAGCCTGAACAACACACATATATCCATTACATGGATCCACAAAGGCTGCTTTACTTTTCAAACAGTCTGAGAATATAATAAATGCTATTGTAGTGAGCAGTAGTGTTGTATACCACTTTAATAACAAAGAGGAACCAATGGAATATGCAACTAGTGTCCAAGGTACAATAATTCATGACCAAAAAAGATGTTTATATAAGAGGGATGTCGACACTAAGCCAGATACATTTGAAAAAGCATCTTTTTCCTCTTTGTTTTGATCTCCCTCCCACAAAGAGTCAGTGCTTTTTGTCCTGTGCATACTGAGCTTTTTAAAGAAACTATTTCCCAACTGGATAAGTCTGAAACTGGACTGTAAAAATGAAGATATTTGAAAGTGATGATACATGTTCACGTATCTGTCATTATTATACAAATATTGTTGAGTGTTGTTAATGATAGTTACTTTGTACAGTCTTCACACGTATTACACAGTAGCAAAGATAACATATTAACTAGCAATTGGCAAATATGAAATGGTGGCAAGGAATAACTTTGTAAAGTCTAGATCAGATACTCGGCAGGCTGGAAGTGCGATATGCACATCAATATAGCAGCATTTTTTTTATCATGCTGTATAACAATAATTGATATTTTTACAGTACTGTGACAGTTGGTTTGAGGGTTGGGGTAGACTATGGAGTCAATCTAGGGCCATATATACTTGCAACAAGAGACGAAAGGGACTAAGCCGAAGAGAAAATGAATGAATGAATGAAAATAAACAAAAATGACAAAAAAATGTAAATAATGCAAATCTCAGAACTGCAAATAAAAATCATGTAGTGCAAATAAAAAATAAAATATTAGCAATTTTTTATATATTTTTTAATATTTGCTAAATATTTTTTCCCAGTATTGCCTTTACAAAACCTCTCAAGTCAATTGCAATGCTCATTTTGATTTGCTTTTCAGTCAACCATGAGTTTATGATCCTGCTTTTCTTTTTGCACATCACGTTTCTGTGCCTTTCACTTTCTGGCCCTCCTTTGACAAGGAGGCGGAGTAACGGGAACTGGAGCGAGTACCTGCCTGCCTCCTATAAAGCGACGTCATCAGCTGGAGACATCGTGGCACAAAGTAAATCAGCCATGAATCGCTGTCAAAAATCTAATCTAAATCTAAGTAAAATACATGAATCCTTTGTTTCAAGCCGTTTAACTCATCAAACAGTAAAACTCGCAAATTAAACCTCTTATTAAAATGAGCATTGCAATTGACTTGAAAGGTTTTGTAAAGGCAATACTGGAAAAAAAATTAAGCAAATATATTATTATTTTTTAAAAATTGCAAATATTTAATTTTTTTGCACTACTTGATTTTTATTTGAAGCTCTTTATTTTTGTTTATAAAATTCCTTTTTATTTCTCAAAACTCAATTTTCCCTTTTTTGAGATTTGCATTATTTTAAAAAAAAAATTTTGCTCAATATATATATATATATATATATATATATATATATATATATATATATATATATATATATATATATTTTTTTTTTTTTTTTTCTTCTTTGTTTTATAGAATTTTTTATTTGCAAGTATATATGGCCCTACATTGACTCCATAGTAGACGTTAAAAAATACAATTTATTGGGTAATTTAATAGATAGCATAAATAATACTCGGTATAGTTACTGTTTTTACATTACTGTGATGGTTGGGTTTAGGGTTGGGATAGACGGGGTAGACGTCAATAAAACACAATAAATGGGACATTTAATAAATAATATAAATAATTATCTTTAACTTCCGGCCGCAATCGTATCTGATCTAGTAACAACCGAATAACTTGGACAAACAGTAAAGGCTAAAATATATTTATATTTTCCCTAGAAGTCAAGTCAGAAAAATTTAAAACATGCTGAAAAGCAATAGTAAACAAAAAGCAATAAAAAAAGAAGAAAAAAGCTAAATATTAAGATGTAAAGTATCAAATATGTAAAATGTAATATAAAAATGTAAAAAAAAATAAATAAATAAAAAATTCTCACCTCTCTCCAGCGGACCCCTGCACTACTGGACACATACACATTGGGCTTATTGGCCATATTCTTTCCCACAGATCCTGTGCAGAAGAAACAGAGAGCGCTAAAGATGATACATTAATCAATATATACACTGCATCTGATGTCATGTCTCATGAGCCTAAATTATGACTGATATCTGGCATTCAATACAAATGTAAATGACATATTTATGTTCTGTGATGTAGGATTGTGTGTCAGTATTATATGGAAGGATTATCAATATTTGTTATAATCAACTTCCCACAAGGTTTGTTCTGGTCTCATCTATAATTCATGTGCACTTTCGTATTCTTTGGGTGACTATATATGCAGAAAACCATAGTTAGTGGAGGTTGTTTCACCAGGGACAACACTAATGAAAGAAATGAGATGACAGATGGATTTCAAGGTTTGCTGCTGGCCCTCACTGGTTGGATTTATCTGTGTGGCAAAGTTGTTTTGTGTGCGGTCAGAGATGTTTACATCTGTTTTATTTGGAGAGACCATCTAAACTGTGTGGACAACGACTCACTTTAATGAGTCCTCTTGTTTTATATATATGAAAAAATTGTATGATATACAATTTAACATGAGTTTCTGAACTTTTCTGTGTGCATGCCCTTTCTAAATTTGGAGGTGAGTTCCAAAGTGCATCAGACAACATAATATTAGTAATGTAGTTTACAGTGTAGGGATTAGTTCACATTTTTCTTCTTAATTCTGTCAATAGCTCCATTAAAATAGATTAAATGATAAATTATTTTGGAACATTGGAAATTAAGATACTTTAGCTGAAATCCGAAAGTTCTCTCATCCTCCAAGTCATTGGCAAAAAATTCGATGTGTGGTTCGACTGTTATTACAGGAAGCTCCGAAAACACTTTTGTGCTCAAAAAATACAACAAGTTAATTCAACTTTTTTTGCTTATATATTCTCTCCTCTGTCAGCTCGCATTTACAACATGTAGTATTTTGTCCTGCCATTAGAGTCCACAGCGCAACACACAAGCATTATATTTCCCATAGTAAACATGCATTCTGATCTGATATGGTAGACATTGGCAAAACAAAGTAGTTTTTACACAAACATGTTCTTGGAGCTTCATATGATTATAGTTGAACCACTGAAGTCACATGGAGTGCTTAGAAAATAATTTTGGCTTCTTTTCTGGACTTTGAACATCCCTGGACCATTGCTGTGGAGGATAAGAGAACTCTAGAATTTCTTCTAAAATATCTTAATATTAGCGTTCCGGAGACCAACAAAGGTCTCTAGGGCCTGAAACACATGAGTAATTCATAACAGAATTACAAAAACAATTTGGTGAACTAACCCTTCGAATATGCTCCTGAAACTTAAGATTTAAACCACAGAAGAGACCCAATTGGCAGAAAGAAAAATAAACACAGCTAAGGCCAAAAAAAAAATCCTGTCAAATTCTTCAATGCTATCTCTGTAACAAGTAGCCTAGAACAGGGGTCGCGAACCTTTTTTCTGCAAAGAGACATTTATGATTTTTTTAGCAAATGCATTTTTTAAAGAGCCACATGATACATATACATTTATATATACATATACATATATACATATACATATACATATATATATATATATATATATATATATATATATATATATATATATATATATATATATATATATATACATGCATACACACACAGTTTACATGTATACAGTGCATCCGTAAAGTTTTCACAGCGCTTCACTTTTTCCACATTTTTTAATGTTACAACCTTATTCCAAAATGGATTAAATTCATTTATTTCCTCAAAATTCTACACACAATACCCCATTATGACAATGTGAAAAACAAACATTTTTTTGAAATTGTTGCAAATTTATTAAAAAAAAAAAAACCTGAAAACTGGCATGTACATACGTATTCGCAGCCTTTGTCATGAAGCTCTAAATTGAGCTCAGGTACATTCTGTTTCCACTGATCATTCTTGAGATGTTTCAGCAGCTTAATTGGAGTTCACAGTTGTAAATTCAGTTGATTGGACATGATTTGAAAAGGCATACACCTGTCTATATAAGGTCCCAGGGTTGACAGTGCATGTCAAAGCACAAACCAAGCATGAAGACCAAGAAATAGTCTGTAGACCTCAGATACAGGATTGTCTCAAGGCACAAGGCTGGGGAAGGTTACAGAAAAATTTCTGCTGCTCTGAAAGTTCCAATGAGCACAGTGGCCTCCATCATCAGTAAGTGGAAGATGTTTGTAACCACCAGGACTGTTCCTAGAGCTGGCCGGCCATCTAAGCAGAGTGATTGGGGAAGAAGGGCTTAGTCAGTGAGGTGATCAATAACCCGATGGTCGCTCTGTCTGAGCTCCAGTGTTCTTCTGTGGAGAGAGGAGAACCGTACAGAAGGACAACCATCTGTGCATCAATCCACCAATCAGGCCTATATGTTAGAGTGACCAGACGGAAGCCACTCCCCGCCTGGAATTAGCCAAAATGCATCTGAACGACTCTCAGACCATAAGAAACAAAATTCTTTATACTGATGAGACTAAAACTGAACTCTTTGGAGTGAATGCCAGGCATTACGTTTGGAGAAAACCAGGCACCACTCATCATCAGGCTAATACCATCCACAGCAACATGCTGTGGGGATGTTTTTTCAGCAGCAGGAACTAGAAGACTAGTCAGGACAGAGGGAAAGATGAATGCAGCAATGAACAGAGACATTCTGAATGAAAACCTGCTTCAGAGTGCTCTTGACCTCAGACTGGGGCGACGGTTTATCCTCCAGCAGGACAATGACCAAAAGCACACCACCAAAATATCGATGGACTGACTTCACAACAACTCAGTGAAAGTCCTTGAGTGGCCCAGCCAGAGCCCAGACCTTAATCCTATTGAACATCTCTGGAGAGATCTGAAAATGGTTGTATGCCGTCGCTTCCAATCCAACCTGATAGAGCTTGAGAGGTACTGCAAAGAGGAATAGGCAAAAATTCCCAAAGACAGGTGTGCCAAGCTTGTGGCATCATATTCAAAAAGACTTAAGGCTGTAATTGCTGCCAGAGGTGCATCAACAAAGGCTGTGAATACTGATGTACATGTGATTTTTCAGGTCCAATCTTCGTCTAGACAATAATTTTGTACTCTCTCCTTTTTTGCACTGCTTACATTAGAACTATCATTGTCCTTTCCTCTACCCACATGTGTTTTTCTGCTGCGTCACTGCAGGTGGTTTAGTCATTAATTAATGCGAGCGGTAATGAACTTTGTTTATATTCATCTTCCTAAAAGAGATATGCAGCATTTAACACGTTTTTTTGCAATGAGAACAATGTTGAGGTTGCGTGACCGCTCTCGGCTGGCTAAGTCAATGAGTGCGAGGGTGTGTTTGTATGTGATAATTAGCCAGTGGGTGAAGTGCAAATAATTAGCACATCTGCGCCGGAGCGATAGCAGGCGAAGCGGGCAGACATTTTCACAAGACTCCTGCGCCTCTCGTCTTCATGCATGCACATTATCTGATAATCATTTAATTAAAGGTCTGGCTGCGGTTGGCAGAGGAAGAGAGAGCCATACGAGAGCGAGCAAGTGCTTTCCTATGAGAGCTAAATCAATGTTTTCCAGCAGGCATGAACTCAAAAAGTCAGCCTCGTGCACTTGAGCTCCCACTGTTTACCATGTTCTCTGAAGGGACTCGGGTTAATAAGAGCAAGGCAGCACAAACAGGAAAGCGCAGAACTTGCAGCTAATTTGCTCGCATTTCCTCTCTCTCATGCATATAGTGTAGGTGAGAGAGGTGTTTAACTGCAGAGCAGAGACGCGGTCTCGTGGCCCACCTGTCGCCATGATGAGACCAGGTGCAGACTCTTTGGACAGAATAGGGATCCTGCGCAGCTGAATATTCAACAGCTGACTCCATCGCTGAGCCAAGTGAAGGGAACAGCCACTGTCCAGCTGATAGAAAGAGAGAGTGATTGTGAATATGATATAAATGAAGATAAAAAGTGCACAAACAGGAAATAACAACTTCTTACTACGTTCGCAAAATTCCCCACCATCACCTCTGGCTTACATTTTACAAACAAAAAACCACAGCTTCATAACCACATGATAAAATAGAGCACAGAGGGAAGAGTCTACACACACACACACACACACACACACGATAGAGATGAGCACATTAATTACTTAGTGATATTAAAGATTTTCTAAATTCTTTAAATATATTTCTAAATATTAAATTCATGTTTATTTAATATAATGTTAAATAAAGTTCACATCATATAAACAAATTTTTCAGTTCAAAACACAGTTTATCATTAAACCTTTGTCAAATGTCAAAAATATATGCACAGTTGAAGGCAAAATTAATAGTGTCCTGTGATTTTTTTTTTCTCTTTTTCAACTGTTATCTAAAAATTTTTAGAGCAAGAAAATGTTCACAGCAATTTCAAAAAAAAATTCTCCTGGAGAAAGTCCTATTTCTTTTAGTTTCACTGAAATAAAAGCGGTTAAATAATTTTTAAAACTCAATGTCAACATTATTATTAGCCCCTGTAAATTAACAATTCACCCAAGACTGAAAATTCTGTCATCATTTACTCTCCCTTCACTTGTTCAAAACCTGTTTGACTGCCTTTCTTCTGTTGAACACAAAAGATATTGTGAAGAAAGCTGAAACCTGTAACCACTGACTTCTATAGTTTTTGTTTTTTCCTACTATGGAAAAGGGAATTAGGTGAACTATCCCTTTAAGAAATACATTTTTTTTCTTTGGGCTCCAGAGCAAAGCAGTGTCCAGTGACCTGCCTAATTAACATAACTTCCCTGGTTAGTCCAATAAACCTTGTTAAGCCTTTAATTTACAATTTAAACTGAATACTAGAATCTTCCAAAAAAAAAAAAACTAGAAAAATATGATGTACTATCATTATAGCAAAGACAAAATATTAGGTATTAGAAATAAGTTATTCAAATTTCAAACTTTTGTGTTTCAGATTATTTAAAGAAAACAACAACGTTAAACAAGACTTTGGACATTTTTTAAAAAGAATAATAATTTCACAGGGGGCTGAGGGCTAATAATTTGGACTTATTTGTGTATTGATGTACAGTGGGGGATATAAGTGCTAAACGTGTCATGTTTTTTCCTGCCAATAACATTTCTAAAGAAGCTGTTGACAGGCTTTTTTTGGTGATGGCAGCTTAAAGACGCCTCTCATATGGAGAATGAAGTCACATGAATTCCTCAGGTGTGAGTTTTTTCACAGACTTCCACAGAGTTTAAAAATCTTGATGGTTCTGTGAGTAGTCTATTAAATCTGAGCTTTATTTTGTGTTTTCTATTGGATTTAAGTCAGGTGATTGGCTGGGCCATTCTACAGTTTGATTTTCTTTCTCTTAAATCATTTGAGAGTTTCCTTGGCTGTGGTTTATATCATTGTCTTGCTGAAATGTCCACGCTGGCTTCATCATCCTGCAAATGTAGATGTTGGACTGAAGCAGCTAATATGAATTTACGTTGACGAATGGCAAAGGGTTGCTTTCTAACTACTGAGAGATTTCAGCTGTTGTCTGGGCTTTCACTGCTGTTCTACACCTCCCTTTCTTCATGTGTTCTATACGTTTCCCCTGTACCATTTCATTTACTTACACAAAACTTAATTTGTAAACGAATTAGATTAGTTTTCTTTGCATACATGGATTTCTTTAGTTGTTATCAACATCTAGTGAAAATTTCAAGTCAACAGCAGCACGTTTAGAAATATGTTTTCAGAGAAAAATGATGACATGTTGAATACTTATTTCCCATAATCTAATTATGCATTAAGAAAATTTAAATTCAATTTGAAAAGGCAAATCTCTGCACCCCTACTAATCAGAAGTGCTGCAATGATCACTCATGTACAGTGCAATCTGTTACAGTGGCATTTTGCTTACTACTGTAGCTTGTGATCTGAATGGTTAAAGAAGCACAGAGCATCTTATGCCTATACTTGCAGGGCCAGACAATTTCAACTCTTTACAGTACAGACTTTCCATACAGAATACACTAAAACAGCTCAATGGGACAAAAAACTTTTTATCAAACCATAATAAAATAAATAAAAGAATAAAACCCCCCACTATTGGCTGAATTCTCCAATTCATACAAGATGATCGATGATCCTAATATACCTGGCAGTCTATAGTTCCTCCGAGACTGTCGGCCGCTGGAGGCTGAAGAAGCTCCCAGGTTCCTCCTTTATCAAACGTGATGACGGACCTCATGTTGTCCTCGCTGACGGATCCATTGATCAAAGTGGCCACAAACACACCTCTGAGCCCCTCGACCCGGTGCAAGTCTGCGAACGGCTCATTGGCGAAGTACCTTTCAAACACAAAAGCACACAAAATCAGCTTCCACGTGCCATTCACAATGGCCAAGAGAGGTGCTGTATGAAAATGCCAATGTACGCGAGCCAAGCGCATCTCATCTGCATTGCGCACTGCAGTAATTGCGTCTGTGCTCTCAGGCGGCCGTGCTGAGCTCAGTGGTTTGGCTGTGGGTGAAATCCCGCTCTGCCGCAGAGTAAAACAATAGTATGTCCTTGGAAAAGCATGGAGGAATGATGGATTGCTTTTGTACTGACAGTGTGAGCGGAGGGAGCGGTGGGCGAAGACATAGTTCCTGCATTATAGAGACGAGACCTCGCTAACCTGCTTAAGGGTTGAGGCTTGCAGAGCCAAATATGGATTTAAAGCACTGACGGGGGGCTGTCGCAAAACTGAGATGGGTTCAAGCAAAGGTGACGAGGCCAAACTCCGTGTAAGACGGAGGTGTAATGTGAATTATTGAAGTGAGATGCATTTCTGGCTCAAGCC